>NC_079337.1:28694367-28994367 GCF_029582105.1 Oenanthe melanoleuca | reverse complement strand
TAAAAAAAAAATGCAATTTTCAAATGATAAAAAACTCAACACGTATTCTGGGCCTAATTTGTAACCTGCCCCATTTGCTGCTTTTTGACTATTCATCTCTTAATTAAAGTATTAAGGCTTGATTCAATTGGATTCTGTTGAGTAAAATCCTGGGAAACTGTGATTTTAGAGTATCATCAGTATACATAAAAGCTCAGAATAAAACAAAGTATCAGGCATAGAATTGACTTGTTGAGCTATTTAGGGTAATAAAGATATATCATATCATATCATATCATATCATATCATATCATATCATATCATATCATATCATATCATATCTCATACCATATATCATATCATATATCAGAAACACAAGTCTAGTGGTCACACTGAAGGGTATCAAATATTTAAGTTACTACTCTTCACAATCTTTCTGGAAAATCTCATAGAAAGTTTTCTGAAATTTTCTGCTGCTTCTTTCTGAAACTTGGATTTTTTCAAACTGAGCTCCTACTTCCTAGGGCTATTGTCTCAGTAAAAATGAATAAAAGTGGATAGTAACCAGCTGAATACTTCCACAAACCTGCTAGTATCTGAAGTGAGGGGAATATGCAAGAAAATACACCAAGAGCAATTAAAAATTTGCACCTTAACAGAAGTCCATTCCTCTGCTGCTTTAACATCTAAGTCTAGCACTAAAACTTGAATTTCCTACCCTATCTATAATATAAAGCATGTCTGTATAATCAGTTTCAGGAAAAAAAAAGAAATTGACTCATGGAGTCAGGTTTTGCTTTGTCTCTGCAGAGTTGTGCATTGCATATGTCACTGTAAACTTGTCTCAAGAAAGTTACAAGTATGGTTTAGGGAATTTAAAATAAGTATAGTTGAACCAAAGAGCTTTGATGGCCGCTATTATGACACATTATTTCAGTGAAAAAAATTACTAGTGAGAACTGGGGAAAGGTTTTCACAATAATTCGAGGTAATAATAGAATTAGCTGGCACAGCAACATAATATTTTAGTTTCCCTACAGTTATTTTTGCACTTAAGTGCCCCCCCAACCTAGCAGATAATAGGCAGATCCAAAAGCAAACAGTTTGGCCCCTCCAAGGCATGGATATAAAACCAGCTGGTTTTTACCTGCAATTGATGAGACTGCTTCATTCCTGGAGCACTGTTCAAAGAACCATGCAAGGTACCAGGTCAAAGACTGTTGAGACTAAATTCAGCCCCACAGCAAGGGCTGTCATCTCTTTCATGTAAAAATGACATTGACTGTTCCTGTGGAAATGAGGTGCCTGTGAATGAGGATCAAATATGAGAGACTTACTTTCTGCTTCCAGTTATTGATCAAATATATCTGGAAATTTGAATCCAATCAGTATTTCCTACTAATGATTAATATTTCATACTAAGTTAAAATGCAACATCTTCAGTCTGTCACTGTCTGAGGGTCTCTTGTGCCCAAGACCACTCAGATGGACATAGGATGGTGGTTCAAGGCTCAGGGTATTCTTGAAGCTGCCGAAGAAAGGCTGCAGGAGACAATCGTCCGGTCTCAAGGTTTGTTTTTTATTTCTTATCGATACAGTGTTCACGCTCGCGAGCAGCAGTCTGATCAGCACCGCGTCCAGGACGAAAGTCTGCCCACAAAAGGCAGGACTTATCTTTTATACCTTAAACTACGTATTCTATGTTCACACTATCTTTCCAATACTATAATATCTTATTACTATGTCTAGTTTTGTCCCCAACCAATCTGTGATTCCCAGCATCCCTTACCAACATGGAGAACAAGAAGAAGAAGAAGAAAGAAGACACCACACCCCAAATTCTCCATCTTGGCCTCGTGGCTGCTAATATAAACAATCCTAAAAACTACCTTTTCTACATGCTAACTATCTAATTCACACTCTAGATTCACTTAACGGTTGCATTTCTTCTCTGAGAGAAGGCAGATGTTCCCATGGTGCAGGACCCAGCTCTCTGACCCCCCTGGCTCTATTCGGGGGTCTTTCAGGGGTCTGACAGGGGGGTTCTCTCACCCACAGAGGGTTCAGAGGGGCTCCCTGGACCCCCACACAGTCTAGCAGAACTACTATTCAGGAACAGCACATTCACTTTTAATGTATAAATTTCTGATATTGGCTGGAGCTTCATTCCAAAAACACAAATCCTGGATAACTTCACCCGATAGCAAAGGTACCATCATACAAGCAATGAGTAAGTAAAAGCTTCCAGTGAGAAAGGAGAGAGGCGCATAATAATTTGGAATGGCTAAGAACATAAAATATGTGTGGAAAAAATTAGGCAGTACCCTTTGTTCCCTTTCCACACAAGATATAGGAATTTTATTTATAGAAATAAGTTTGAGGTTAGATCGACAAAGAAACTTAATGAAATGCATTTGGTACCTTTGGAAAGATGGGGCTCATCAGTGACTGTTTGGTACAGGGTGGAACCTGCCTGGGGTTGTTGGGCACTGCCAGCATTACAGCGATCATATTCCAGAGAATAAGCTTTGGAAACAGAATAAGGGGAATATAACTAGTACTGCTTCCACTGCCTGTGCAAACATTCTTATTGAAGCTCATAGCAGAAGGCATATAAAATAACTTTGATGATCAGGCTATATATATTTATCGATGACATTTCTCTGTCAGAGGACCAAATGATTATACTAAACAAAACTGTGAGTGGTATCTATTTTCACATCTATATTAAGAATATGTAGCAATACGTGCCAGGATTTCTCAGTTTTCATTTATTGTTTTGACATCAGCAAGCAAAAGTGGGTGTCTTACACCACCATATGACAAACAACAGATGATATTGCATGGTCACTGTGGAAACTGCATTTTTTAAAAAAAGGTTCATATTTGTACTTTTTAAATTAAGATAAAACACAGCATTTTTTTCAGTGTGCCTACTGTAACTTTGGTGCCAGATTGCCAGAGTTACAAGTAAAAAGAAGGTGCAAAATATAGCTGGGATTCTTTTATTTATTTTTTTTTTCTTTTTTCCTTTTTTTTTTTTTTTTTTTTTTTTTCTTCCTGGTCATTAAAATCATTCAAACTTTAAAAACAGTAATATTCTACATGGAAGAAACAGACTTTCCAGCAAGACGGTGACAGTTCACTGATCTTGGTAAAAGTACATTAAGGACAACAGACAACAGATAGGAAGTGTTGCCCTGATGTAGGAAGGAGATTCAAAAATACACATTTTTCTTCATTTGGGATGTACTAGGTTTTGATTCAGTGATCGTGTTCAGAGAAAGTGAAAAAAAGGCTGATGGTGTAGTTACAGAATAGGTTGTTCACCATATAGCAAAGCTCAGTAGCATTGTAATAAAGGCACAACACTGAAGTAGAAAATATTCTGCAATGAGGAATACAGACTCAATGCTGACCAAGGAAGTGTTAGGAGGCTGCTGTATATTTAAACAACCCTCTCCTATTTACTTCTTAAATTATTGCAGAGAGGTGTCAGTTTGGTTGATAGAGGCTGAAGGAAGTCGCCTTAGCTGGTGCCTTTGTGAAATTCTGGGGTGGATGGGCATGGCCAGGTTCTCTTATCAATCAGTTGCTTCCAGCTGTGGCTGCCTATGTATAGAGTGTTTCTGTCACTGCATGGGACTGGAGTTCTTGACAGTTCAATGATGCAGGCCCACTCCAAAGAACTGAAAAAGCAGATATGAATAATACACCCGGAAGAAGTGGACGGCAGAGCAGTCTGCAATTGCATTTCAACAATGTGATGTGAGCATCTCCACTGTAGCCAGGTTCTTTGTTTTTCCCTCTTTTGGTGAGTCTTTTTATTACACTGAGTTAGATAAGCCCAAAGCCCTGTTGGAATCTGCATCTACACTATTGAATGTGATGCTGAGCTGGTAGAAAGAAGAAAGTGGTGTCAGTACAATGTGCTTCTTTGACAGGGCAGTCTCTGAGAAGCAGGATCAATTCTTCAGTGGTGTGGTAATGCATGCCTCTAGTGTCTCAGGGTCATGTATGTGTGCACTGAGAAATTTTTAGAGTCAAAGTATGTAGCTCTGTAATTCAATTTGGTGCTTGTCCACTGCAGAAGGAAAAATATCCTTATTTAAATACTGAGACTTCTTTTATGCTGTACATAGATTGCTGGGGCTCCTCAAACAAAAAACTCAACAAAATGAACAAACAAACAAGGCAAAGTAAAGCAAAACAAAAACAAAAATCCAAACCAAAACAATAACAAAACCCCCCAAACAAACAAACAAACAAACAAACAAAAAGAAAAAAAAGAAAGAAAAAAAAAAGAAAAAGTATGAAGGATTCTTCATATGTTAAAAACCTGCTATAAATTCTTTGGAATCATTTGATGACAGAACTGTTTTCCAATCTTTCACAGCATCTCCATAAAAGGAATCTGTGTGAAAAGTGGTACCACAAGGTTTCAGGCAGGTATTAGCACTATAGAAGTGGGATTTTTTTTTTATTTTTTAATCACAGCACTGAATATCTGTGGTTTTGAAAAAAAAAATTGCAGCAATGTGAGCTTTCCTATCAGTAGGGATTTTATGGCAACTGCCTGGTGACCATTCATTCAATATGGATGTGACTTTGTCCTTGTCTGCAAGCAGTTTGTCTTTCCAAATCTGTTTGATTAAACAAACTAACAAACAAAGACCAAAAAAGAAGCATTATCCTTATTTCAACTCTCGATAAAGGTATGATGAATTAGAATATGAAGATATTTAAGCCTTTAAGTTGCACCCATCACTGCATGTTACATGTTAAACAGTAGCTCTGAAAATGGCCTTTCATTAAGATTGTGCTTTACTTAGTAAATGTGTGCCATCTTAGATGGAGTAGCTTACTGTAAATTTCTTTTGCTTCCTATGGGCTAAAAGGCTAAATAACCTTAACAGTAATTTTAAATATAGCTCTACTATCCCAGACTTGCTTAAGACTTATCTTGCCAAGGATGGTAAAGAGCATTCTGGGATGCAGCAGCTAACAAAGACCTGCAGCAAATTCAGGACAGATCAGACATCTTATATTTATAATGAGTGCCACAGGGCTCATAAGAGCTACATAATAAAACACAGCGATAGCAGAGTTGATCTGAAGTGGAACTAGAAACATAAATTCTATTTAAGTCTTTAACTATTATTTTCCAACAACTTGCTCAGTTCCTCAAGCCCATTGCACGTTATTTTCAACTTTAAGGTCTTTGCAGATACAATCATGCTACAATAGTCCAGATCTATCTGAATTTTCAGCCATCTCCAGCCACTTCTTGTATGTGTCTTGTAGGAGATGATAACCCTTTTTTTCAGAGACAAGGCGCAGACTAGAAATTCGACCTAGCGTCAGATCATCCTGAATCTGGAGGAGTTCTGATTCAAATTTTCCTCTTTGCATTAGAATACTATTCCCACGAGCTATACCCTCTGTTATTCGGAGACGCTTTTTCCTCTGGTTAAACTGAGCCACAGTGCAGGAAACTCCATTGGATCAGAGTGTGTCAAGATGAAAGCTGGTTACATTATGCAGTAAATTAATGTGGACTGCTCCAAGTGCAAGGGCCAATAATTTACGCTGGCCTGTATTATATTCATAACTTGTGGCCACAGTTAATGGAACTTTATTTCTGGTCCTGGGGTGGTTTTTTTGATTTTTGAGATTTGCAAGCCCTGATCTGTGTCAGTACAAAACTGTGCTGACATTGCTTGCAGGTTACATCTACTCAGACAAGAGTAATAAATAGTTATTTGTTAAACTTTTTAGTAGACTAGTGTTTAAAGTTCGGTGTGCACTGGATGTATCAATGGCAGGAAATTTTGATCTCTGAGTTGTATCATGTATAATAATAAATAAGGTGCTCATTTATGATTGTAGTATATTATGTAGTCAATTATGACTATAGTATAGCTGTGCCTGTGCAACTATGGTTGTGTCCTGTTTAGGCTGTGAACATTCGGCTTTTGCTGGTGGATATATTGATTCACTCTGAATCATTCCTTCTCCTGTCTGAGTTGCCAACAGCAATAACTACTCTGAAAACAAACAGAACTGGGCTCAAGGCTGCCACTTTTTATTCTGAGGTTTCTGAGGCAGGCAATCAAATGTGAGAAGATATATGCCAGCCCTCTCTGATTCTCCTGGGGAAAGTTTGGCCACTTACACCACAAAGGCATTGTGAATGCTTCTGATCCTTGCTAATACATTCCCAAAGGAGTCCAAAGCTGTAGCACGAGCAGGAGGCTGAAACCAGGCTATTGTAAGATATGCACTTTTGTCATTCCTCTTAAGTTGATCCGTTTATGAGTTTTTAAACCAATCAAGGTGGTTTTTCTTTCCTAGCAGAAGTCTGATTGAAGGAGTGTCCCATTCCTTTGCTATTAGAAATGGTAAGAAGCTTTCTTCTGATTTCCTGAAGTTAGACAGAGCCTGAGGTTATGCAGAGAAAGTTTTGGCTTTTTAAATTTTCCTCTGCTGTTAATATAATTCTCATATAACTTCTGTAGTTCTTTGCTTCCAAGGTGTTATATAAGACACATCAGGGAGTATGCCTAAAAAGAGCACTCAGTTGTGCAAAGTTAAGTAAACCAATCTAATATATGCCTCTCTAGACATTCTACCCCATCCCATCACTAATTCTAACACCAAGTTTGCATACATGTTTTTAACCAAAACTCTATCAGTCTCAAAAATGTTTTTTAATCTTGGTACATTAAGCAGTTGGTTCCTTGCATATCTCTGCTGTTTCACGAGCTTGTTGTCACATCCATCATATACTAAACTTGCTGATTATGCAACCATCCACAAACTGTTGTGCTCAGGCTCATATGGAAACTGAGGCATATAGAGCATCAGCTCAAGCTCCAGTATATGCATAATAGCCTTTTGCATTCACTGCCAAATATGAGTATAAATAAAACATCCAGGCTTTTATCATTCTGCATAGCAAGCAGAATTTTAGCTTTGCAGAAGTAAATGTTTTTTAGGAGTAAAAGCACCACAATTGAGACCTATGTTGTTGAATTTCACTCTGAAATTCAACACTCAGGCTGCCTGCATGACAGTCAGGTAGTCCTGCCGCTTCAAAAAAGTCTTCAGATTTTGTGTCACTCCATTAATCTCTTCACTTAACATATTACAATTCAGATTATGTTATTAGTTTCACTAAAAAAAAAAAAAAAAAAAAAAAAAAAAAAAAAAAAAAAAAAAAAAAAAAAAAAAAAAAAGAAGTAAACGAAGTATCAATGTTGGAGAATGTCATTGGAAATAGATTAAAAAAAATTACTTTCTTTTACCAACCCTGGGGGCTATACATTCTAAAAAGATCACAATCACAAACTTTACTGTTGAACGTGTGTGTGAGTTTTAAAGCTAAAAGATGGCAAGAAAGTATATTTTTTATCCTCCCACCAAGTAAAAATAGAACTCTATTGTATTGGTTGAGAGAAAAAAGTATGTTCATGACCAGCAAGAGAGAACTTGATTCTTACAAGATTCTGTCTTTGAGAACTGTTGTTTCACTTCATGGAAAAATCTTAAAGGGTGTGAGACAGGAAAGTTAATACTCATCCTCATATGGAATAAGTCCTTTCAAAAAACACAGCATGTGTACATCTTTATACTAAATTGAGGGGAGTTCAGTGTGTAATTCTCTACAAAAGTAATTGCACTGTATGGCAGCCAAACTTGAGCAGAATACTGGCATTTTATCAAGTTATATATTTAGAATAATGAAATTCAGTGAAAAAATACATGTTGCTGTCTTTGACAGGATGGATGATATTCAAAGTCTATAAAAAATAGAGTTAAATATGAAAGCCTTGACTCTTGATACTGCAGCTAGCTTGGAAATTTGAACAGAGCACTGTGAAAAGCAGCTACGGCTTGGCTCTTCTCTTTAATTAGTTAACTACATAAATGCCCATGGACTATATTCCCATATTTCATACATACTTTTGCTACAGCTCAGGATAAATGCAGAAATCTAAAGGGAAGCTGTAAAGTACAGGCTGGCAGAGAAAATACTTTCTAGAGTAACTGATGAAAAGGCTGAATATTATCGGGCTAAAGCACCAACTTCTCAGTTTCTGTTTCAGCTGTCTTATGGATGAGTTGCAAAGTTCTGAATCTAAATGTCAAGATGAAAGTTGTAGAAAATACTAGTGCCTGATCATCAATACTAGCAATAAACTAATATTCAGGAAGAGAGCAAAAGGTAGAGGCATGTGTTGGGTTGACCCTGGCTGGATGTGATGGACCAAGTAAACCAACTGTATCACTTCCCTCTATACCTGGACAGGGGAGAGAAAATAAAACAAAAGTCTCATGAGTTGAGATGAGGACAGCCAGAGATCACTCATCGATTATCATAATGGACAAAGCAGGTTTGACTTGGGGAAATTAATTGACCATATTACCAATCAAAATCAGAGCAGCATAATGAGAAGTAGAGAAAATCTTAAAACCCCTCACTCCTTCCTCCTTCCCAGCTCTACCTCCTCCCCCACAGTGGCTCAAGGAGGCAGGGATCGAGGTTATGGTCAGTTTATCACTTGATGAAGTTTGTTTCTGCAACTGGTTAGGGAGAGGAGTCCTTCCTCTCCTCCAGCGTGGGGTCCCTGCCACAGCAGACAGTTCTCCATAACTGCTCCAGTGTGAGACAATCCTTACAATAGTAACTATTAATCACTATTGAGGGTGCATTGGTGCATGAGTGTTGATCATGGACAGGGGTAAATGTTACTATCAAGCTAGGATGTGGCAAAAAAATACAGCAGCATGGCTTTCTTCTGAGACAGAAAAGAGGCAAAAGCAAAAGTGTTTATTAAAGAAGCAATGACACTTTTACAGACTAGATCATGCAACTGAGGATAGACATGGTTTCATTGGTGCAAGGAAGGTAACTCCCCTTGTCACGTCTCTCACGCACCCTGCAGGTGCATAATCTTTATTGTTAATTCTTTCTCTTATGTTTTCCTTTGAGCAGACTGAGAAAATCCAAGCTGCTTTTTCCCTGGCTTTCACCAATATCCCACAGGTAAAACTGGATGTTGGGGGTTGAGTGTTTTTCTATTAATGTGTCAATTTAAAGAATTTTTCCCATTATCATGCCAATGGAGCTGGCCGGGTTACACCCACGATCTTTGATAACTCCAGACAAAAGGGGTAGGTGGGATCACCTTCAGGAGGGGCTCTCGTGCTTCCGGAGGGGACTCGTGTTTCTGGGGAGCTCGGAGGAGGACCCCCCCATCTCCAGCCACGTGGCCGAACGCAGGAGAGCCAGACCCTCTGCGATCACCTGTCCTGCATCTGCCCCGCTGCAGCCCCCTGCCTCTGCAGACACAGCTGACCACCAGAACCCAAACGGTGAGCGAGGAGCTGCCCTCTCCAGCTGCTCCCACCTGAGACACAGCACGGCTGCTGCCGCCCCCTCCCGCCTCCGCTCCCGCCTGCTCTCTGCAGCTGCCGGGCTTTGCCCATCTGCAGCACCGGGACCAAGTGCAGAGAGAATGTGCCTGCAGCTAAAGAAAGGACTGGGACCGAGTTATCTGTTCTGTTTTGTTGGTAATTTTAACAGCTGCTGTTGTTTCTGCTTGTACGGTTAGATATATTAGTAAAAGAGCTGTTATTCCTACCCCCTTATCTCTGCCTCAGAGTCCTTGATTCAAATATTTAAAATAATTGTGGGGGAGTAAAATTAAGGTCTCCGTTTCAAAGGAAAATTTCTGCCTTTATTGGCAGACACCTTCCTTGAGACCAGGACAGTGGAAAAAGTAGCATTGCTCATATAACATATATAGGATTCATATAGCATGTGTGGCCAGACAGATAGCTTGAGTGATAGTAAATTTATTGTGTGTTATTTATAATTCAATTCAGATTTATCCCTCAGGGAATACTTTAGTATATACTTAAGTTATATACTTAATGTGTAAATGGACTGATATCCTATGTGAGAGAATATTTATATACAAATGCAGGAATTTGAGCGCTGGATATTGCAAAACAATAGAAAGTGGGACTATTTCTTACTCGAATTATATACCACACAGTATGTATTGACACCATAGTTGCCAGAACATATATATTCTGGCCTCCAAACTTTCCACATAAATGAAGAACAAAATCAAACATTTAGGGAGAAAACAGGAACAGAAATTTTAGGTAAGCTAGTCCAATATAATATTAACATACTGTCCTGGGGTGACTTTATGGTGCTGAATTGTATTCTCTTTCATCTGCTGAGTCCAGAAATAACTTTTGTACCCTTAAAACTAGATTTGAGAGTGAAGGGGGGGATGAGGAGAAGTGGTGGAATGTCTGAGGCAGTTGTTTTCAAAACATAAATATAGGACTATTCAGCTTTCTCTCTCACAGACTATGTTGTCTGCAGCACAGACAGACAGCAGGACAGAGCTCTACTTTGTTTTTTAGTTAGTGTTTTTTAGCTAGCTGAGGCACTGGAGTTACCCTGGACTGAGGTTTTTTTCTTCTTCTTGGAACTGTTCAAACCTGCTCTGCACTGAAAACCCAAAGAAACACCGGGACTTCACACCTGTAGCCCACCAGCGCCAGCACGTGGCATTTTCCAGCAAAGGAGGGACTGATAAGAGACTGAGTCCTCACAAAAAGGACTTTCTGAATTTGCTATCTCTTCAGACCAGCGAGGGATTTTATTGTTTAATATTATTTCTTTTTTATGCTTGTGAATACTTTGTGTGTTAAATAAACAATTTTTTCCACTTTTCTCCAAGGAAATCCCGAAACAGTTGGGGGATGGGTCACTTGAATCTGCTTTTCTAGAGGGACCCCTTTGGAGGTTTCCTCCTCCCAAATTTGCCCTAAACCAGGACACATACATCAATGTAACTAAAACTTCACACATGGTGCATTGATTGAATAGCTACCTACTTAAGCAGTGAGCAACAAGACAGCAAATCAGGAGCAGATGTATATAAATCAGTGGAGAAGCAGGATTTTTTTTTCATTTTCTAAGCAACATTAACCTCCTTTTCTATCTAATGTTATGTGGCCAGGACTGAAAAATCCTGTTGCCGAATATTTTACACCTTTCAGAAGCAGACAAGCAGAGATGTCCAAAAAATATTGTAATGCCAGACTTTATCAGAATGTGGTGATTTTAATTGTAGATTGGGCCTTGTGCACCTCATGTGGAAACACAGGCATAAGGGAGGGCAAAGTTAAGGAAACCAGAATAAAGCCAGTCTCACTCCACCCTGTGCACCATAGGGTATGCATGTGAGCTCTGCATTTGGTGTTTGGTAGAGCATCTGGGTTTGCTTGTAACTCCCATGGCATTAACAAAAGCGCAAAGCATCTCTTTACATGTGCAGGACCTAAATGTATTTTAAAATCTGCCACAGAGTACTTGTTTACAAAAAATGTTTGGATGACCTGTAGATCTTGATTTTTTCAAATGATTTTGAAGGAGTGTGAAAAAGAGGGGGCTGACCATGTCTCCATTCTGCTACACTAAGTATTTTTGGAACTTCCTGCCCACTAAATGCCTGAAGCTGGAAAAGGCTGTTATCTTTCCTACCAGTAATCTCTTCCTAAAATTTGTAAACTTATAAATAACATATCTAAAGACAACAGGTTAGTCTTTAGAAAGGAAAGTAGCCTTTAATCTTTGAAGAATCTACATCATAGATTGAAGAGTTCTTCCAGCACATTTCAGGAAGATCCTCTTTCTTCTGTGGTATGAGACTGTCTGCTGAGGCTCTAATGCTGCCCTTCAACAGGCAACAACCCCCCGGGGAGAGTTCTGCAGTACCCTCTCCAAGTGAACTGAGCTGTGTCCCCACACAGTCCTTAGGATGGAGAAATCTCAGACTCTCCTTCCAGCCAGTAGGAAGTGCTGAATGTGACTGTAAATAAAAGTGTCTTTCTGGGACACTTTCTAATGCCTCATGTGCTGTACTGGAGAACCTTGGGCCTTCATTTAGCTCCAGGTTCCAAGGAAGACTGTCCCTAAGAAAGCTACAAGCTAACACTAAAATAAACTACCATATTTAAATATTAAGCTTAAATGTTCAACTTTTAAGTAGTTTGTGAGACTGGTGAAAGATTCCAGTATGTTCTGTGTTTTTCGAGTTTGTAGAAGTCAGTCTGTTTGTAGTTGGATCTTTTGTGCTTGTACACAATCAGAAAGTACTTGGTGGGATGTTGTTTCTCTCTGGGATGCAAGAGAAGTTTGTTATCTTTTTTGTAACAAAACTAATAAATGTTTACAGACAAACTTGCACCAGTTAAAATAAACAGCCTTAGTGTTATATCTTTCATTAGATCACTGTAGCTCCTGTGTATACAAGTTCCCAGACAGATATTTTAGGAAAATGAAGATTCATTGTAAAAGTAATTCTCTTCACTGTTCTATATTAACACGCATTTGAGAAATAAAAGAAAACTATAATCATGGTCAGATTGTCCTGTGAGACAAGTATTATTTCACCAATGGAAAAATTGAGTATTCTTTTATTATTATCCTTGTAAATGTATTCTGAAATTACCTCCGAATAACCCAATTGTTGGAGAAGTTGATGACAATCAACTGCCTCAGACAATCAGAGCAAATGTGGGATATTCAGAAAATATTAATTTCCATTTTAATCCTAAATTGATCAGTCTCATTGTTCAGGCTGTAGTCCAGACCACTCTTAAAAGCCCATTATGTTTCTCTTGATTTTTTTTTTTCTGCTGCTTGTATTTTGTTGACACAGATGTCAAAAAATCTGCTTTAGAGTTTAATTTCATTATGTCAATATTCCTCTTTCAAATAATCACTGAGTTGACAGACATCAATAATTTAGCAAGTATCTGAGAGCAATATTTAGGAATATGTCAATATCACTCATTGTTCAAAGCCTCTAAAAATATTCAGCAACAGAATAATTATGTTTCCATTTGGGCTGTGAAGGCAGGATTACTGCTGCTTTGCCATAGTTCCGAATCCCATTCCCTGTGATATCTAGGCTAATTCTTGGAATTGCTCATATTCTGTGTAAGTGCTTTTACATTTCTATTAGTAGTAACAGAAAACATATTACCAATAGAGCTTTAATCATTATTAGTATATGTCATTTTTCTGTCTAGGTTCCTTAAGCATATGAGCCTTGGTTACGAATGAGAAAAACTTAAAAATTCTTTTACAGTAATGTGAAGAGAAGACTTGGGAGTCAATGCTGGAAATTACATTGAAGGCTGATCTTACAATTCAAAGACAGTTCTTTCTCTTTACCACTGCAAGACAATTCCATTTTAGATCACTGATAGATCTGTCTTTGGAACAACCTTAGAATCATGCTGATGTTCAAAGTGGATGAAAATAGAATCATATTCAAATTCACCTAAATATATATCAACTGAATGAAACATAAACATGTTAACTGATGCCCTAATGCTTAAATTCAGATCTATTATGTTTTCATAATTTCATATTTTCAGAGCATTTTCAGAGCAAATCCATAAACAATTAGACTTTCTTTATGCTTGCTTTCCATGTCCATTATTTGTGCAAAGCAGTATTAGGTCTCAAGATTAACAGTTGCCTGTGATGGGCTCGTTGCTTTCCCTGTCACTACCACTTGCACAAAGTTTGACCTTCTCATTGAATGGGATGTTTTAGTATTCATCAAAAGACAGCTGGTGAAATAGTATGTGACCTTCCTCCCTCCTTTAGTTTGCTTTCCTTTCTTTCTTATTTCCCTACTACAGATATGTGTGTTTTATGTGTCCTATGCTCATCTGCAAATCGCTTGATCTAGCTTTTTGCTTGGCTTTTTTCTGTATCATACAAACTATGTTTCATTTTGCCTGCCCTTCAGGAAAAAAACAGAATGTCTTACTCTCATTTGTTTCTCTGCTCAGGATGGAATTTTTTATTCATAAGAACAAATTTAAACAAGTTTAGGTCACTATGAACAATTAAAACTAAAAAGCTCGATATAAGTTGCATTTTGATTTTGTAAAATTTCTGAACTTTATCAGCCATCACTCTTAACTGTTTTTTTTTTCTGATTTCAGAAGCCTGGAATGTTCAGTAGGATCCTAGGTAATACTCCATTCAACTATTCCCTCTCAATTTCAATTAAAACTATTTTTGACAGCTTTTAACAAAATCTCTGGGATCTCCCAACAATAGTACCAGGAAAGTGTCATTTTCTTGGCATATGGACATGTAAAATATTCCATTTGTGGCTTCTAATTGAGACACTGCATAATTTTCTTCCTTAGATATCTGTTCTTGCATATTCTGTTCCCTTTTATCTCCTTCAAGGCTACCTATGATCTTCAGTCTGAACAAGGCCATTTATTTTGGTTTGATAAACCTGACTTTTTATCAAAGAAGAATATGAAGCCTTCTACAGTTATACCAAAATCATAAGACCTGGAGGGCTTCCTTTTTTTTTCCCCAGTGTACAATACATCTGTGTTTCTAAACTGTATTGAAAGTGATATTCTGGTATGGGGAGCCATCCTTTCCTTCCCCATTCTGTAGGCCTTGTTTTCTGTGGCAAAGGGGTGTGCAGACTGAAAGGATGCAACAGTGCCTGTCAGCCTGCTGCCTGTGCAGACAAATAAAGGTAAAGGCTCTGGGATACATCACAAAGTTACCATGCCCAGTGTAGCCCATGGATTAACCTCCTTCCTAGGAGCCTTGTTTTGAAGCACGATGTCCTGTGCATCAACCACCCATAAGAGAAATGTCAAAATTAAAAAGTTAGTTCTTTTATGTTAGGTCAGTCAAACTCTTCTGTGGACTCACTACACTTTGCCTGCCTTGCTTCAAAACACACTGCCTAAATATTTCATTTATGTATGAAAGGCAGAAGAATATATCTGCAGTAATCCATGAAGCTGATGAACTATGGAAAGCAACCACATAAATTTAGAGCTGTTCAGTCTTAGGAATTGCGTTACCTTTTGCCCTTCCTTTTGGTATAGAAACCCACTGTAACAGACAGATCTTCAATTCCCCCACTTCTTGTGCATTTCCAGCATCAGTCCTGGGACCTATAACTGTTCAATTTCTTCTCCCTTGTTTCCTTTTTCTTCCTACACTTTGGAAGGACTCAGGAATTTGACTCCAACAAGCAAGTAGGTGCTAGGAAATCAATTTATTCAGCTCTGTGTCAGAAGACTGTGCATGAACCATGAAACATCTTGCTTGGTTTCTTGCTTTAAAGTTTTATTGTGTGCAATAATACAATCAAATAACAAAAAAATATCAAAAGTTGTGTTAGATATAGGTTTGAAAATTACTGAAATCAAATTTTTTCAAAAAAGTCTTATTAGATTTCAAACTTACCAAGCAACAAAACTTTTAAAATTTTACAAGCTTTCTTGTAAACACCTCACTTGATTCTAACCTAGATATTATTGCCTACTCTTGTTGAAAATGCCTGTATTGTCTGAGATTACCTTAATTACCATCTTGTTCATATCAGAGATTCCCAAAGCACAGAAGCACCACAGAATGTTTCCACTCATTTTCTTTTTAGAGGTGCTTCTACAAAAACATTTATTTTTAGAAATAAAATAAACAGAATTGTAAAAAAAAAAGGCAACAGAATGAAACAAAGGAAACAGACCAGAGACATTTGGGTTCTTCAGTCTGCTTATTAGTTATTCAAGTTTGAGCTTAATTGCTTTAAGTTGCCTAGTCTATAAAGCATGATTGTTAAATTTCTGCGGTTCTACTGAAACTACTAGAAAAACCTGGTATTGTGCCAACTTAGATAAGCAGAAAACTCAGCATAATACCATCACATTATTTTTTTAACAGTTTGACTTCCATTTAATCAACACATAAGGAAAGTAGGACAGTTTAATAAACATTCTGAACAGCAGTGTTATGAAAAAAATAATTCAATTTTGTATTAAAACTCCTATAATTGAGTTATGTCTGTTTACTAGATTTCTGCCAAAGCCATCAGGCATTAGGAAGCTTTGCAGTAACACAAGCATAGCAGTTTTAAGTTGTCAAGGAGTTTGACGCAGTCACTCCATGGGAATATTTACATAAATGAATTATGTGAAGCAATTTTTGCTATTAAAAAAAATCCAGAAAGTACAGACAAAACCTTTCTCTTTCACTTGCAGATTCATTATTAAAGCTGGAAGCAATTCAGTCTCCATTTCCTAGCTATTACAATGAACATTTAGGACAGGGAGCAGATTTTTTGAGGAGAAAAAGAACGGTGAACAATAAAAACCCATGCTCAGATATATATATATATATATATATAAAATGCAACTTCCTCCCCTGCATATGACTTTAATTGCATTCTGATACAGTGAGAGATAGAGTAATGTTGCTGATAACTGTCTTCAAAGGAAGGCTTTTACAGGAGAATAAGATGAAAAACCTGGCCAGATTTCAGTGTACTGTGCAGCAGTGGGAGCATCATGCTGGACTCTATGTTCACAATCAGAGAAGCTGTAGAAGGTATGGGGCGTGAGTGGCATTGAGAAGACTGATACAGACTTTGATACAGTGGCATTGAAAGGACCCTGTTAAATGAATAACATTCCAGAGCAATTAAAGAAGAAAATATCAGCTTGCTAGAAAACCAGATTTCAAGTTCTCATCGATTTACAACAGGTGTTTCTACACTGAACTCTTTCGTACAATCAGAAAGATAAAGCACAGTAACCATTAGACTATTGAACCACTGGGCCTCTTGCTCAAGTATTCACTCACTTTCTCAAAACCAGATAATTCTGAATTCAGCCCCAGCTGCTCAGGGCTTTGTCCAGCTTGGTTTCAAGATCTCTGAGGAGAGAATTGCCACAGCCTTACAAAGAAGGAAACCTGCCCTGGTGCTTGCACATCCTTCTGGTAAAAAAAGTTCTCCCAGTGTTTGGGCAGAGTCTTGTCTCCTAATTTCTGACCATTCTTTCTTGTCCTCCCTTCATGCACTATTGTAAAGAGCTTGGCTCTATTTTTTATATACTATTTCATAAGTACTGGAAATTTGTTAGTAGCAAAACAGCTTTTCCAAGATGAACACAACCAGTTCTCTCAGCCTTCCCTTGTGCCTTGTGCTCCAGCCCCTGATGATTTTGGTGACACTTAGCTTGTTGCAGTTTTTTGCACAGCAAGAGTTCCAAACTCAATGTAATATTCCAGGTGTGATCTAACAAATACTGAGTGAGGGGGAACAGTCACCTTCCTTGATCCTCTATGCTCTGCTTAGTAAGTTCAACTAGCTGTTAGGTTTTGCTGCTGCCAAGGCAGCACAGCTGATGTGTTTTTAGGTTGCTGTCTACCAGAATTTCCAATTCCTTTTCTGAAAAACTGTTAATCAGATGGGCAGTGTCCAACCTTTAACAATGCAGAGAGTTGGTTCATATCAGGAACAGGACTCTGCCTTTGACCTTTTTGCATTCTGTGGATTGTGTCTGCCCAGTTTTGCAGTCAGTCTAAGTCCCTCTGAATGCCTGTCCTGCTCATTGCTTCATCCATCTTGTTTCATCCATGGTTTTGGTGAAGCTACAAAGCAGAAGAGTTCACAGGATAGACCCTTGAGGAAATCCATTTTAAGTAGAATTTCCAGGAAAGACCATTGCTCATTGCCTCATGACCCAGACAGTTTTTATAAATCTAATCAAGCATCAACCCAGAATGAAGTTTCATGGAAGATGGTAAAAATGGCCTTGCTGAAGCCAAGATAGACATCACAGACAACGGTTGTTTGAGCAGCCACACATCTAGCCATTTTATCGTAGAAGGCAAACAGTTCTGTAAAGCATAATTTACTGTTGGTAAACCTATATTAATCACTTACAGTCATCTGTTGAGAAGCTTAATACTCCTCCTGACCATCCAGGTAAGCAAAAACCTTGCTGTCTTTTTGGAACTCAGATACATTATATACCGAGACAACTTTGCTGTACTAGTGGGCAAAATTCCAATTAGTTATAACACCCCTAGGGATGGGCAACAGTTTCAGAGTCTACCCACTCTCACTGTGAGACAATATTTTTTATTATTACTAATTGGCATTTTGCTTGCTGCAATTTGTGATAATTTTATTTATCAATGCAGTTTATTATACAATGGTCAATAGCCAGGTAACAAAAATTGCTGAAGACAGGTCTGTGCCTGAAAATCAAAGCTTTAGAGCTCAGCTCCTTAGTGGAGCGGTATAATTTTGCTATATATATGATCAGAAGTGGTATCTTCATCAGTTAACTCCACTGAAACAAGTTTCCCAGACATACTACTTTTTTAATGGATATAATTCTTATTGCAGTGTTATTAGACCATGTCTTTTAGGGTATGGCTTTGCAGTTTGGTAACAACTACCAAAAATTAGTCAAACTGGATTTTCTCTCCTATTTACACTCGTAAATATTTGAGCCCATTTTCTCTGATTGCAACATAGCCTGCTGGTTAAGCCCTTCACTCTCCATAGAATTTATTAAACCAATTGCATTGTTTAATAGGAATTTCTAGACCTCCCACTAGCTAATATTTAATCAAGAAAATGGAGCCACTACTTACCCTTGACAATGTCTACCAAATAATCAACAGGTCATCCTGACACTGCACACTCCAAGAATGATAAACTGCTCCAGAATATTGTGTGGAGGCTCTGCTTCTACTCTTGTCTGTTTCACACCAGCAGAACTGAGTAGAGAAGTTTCTGTCACTTCTTCTAATATCTCTTCAGCAAATATGATAGAAGTCACAATTACTACTGCAGTATGAGGGGTTATTCTTTATTCACTATCCAAATAGAAAACTGCTTCCCATCTTTTATTTTTGGGGGGGAGAGGTGTTGTTTAGCAACCCACCTCTGAGTTTAATTTCTAACTGACTCACCAGACATTTAAACAACATATTTGCTATTTTCTGTGATATTTGACCATTTTTCTGTTGTCTAACCTTAAAATGTTTGTTTTAACATAAAACTCTTATACACTTAAATCACTGGCCATGCCATACAGGTCTCCCCTCTGATTTATGTTGTTTCTAAATTGACTATTGCAGAGTCAACAAAGGATATGCTTTGTCTGGCAGAAGTTTCACACTAAATCTATAGAAAAAAATGTTAGTCTAGTATGTATTGACATTAGAAGGGCTCAGAAACTAAAAATATGCATTTTTCCATTCTTTTAATAATTTTAGAATCTGGTTTCTAAAAAGTGATGGACTTACTCTGTTTCTTTGCATGAAATATAGTCCCTTCTATTTTGCTGGTAAATGTGTTAAAGATAAGAGGCCCAGTGTTTTCCAATAAAATTACATAACTCATGATCTTTGCCACTCATTTCCTGTTTCTACTAACCAGAGTTTGGCCAGAATTTAGATCTCGAGTTTCAATTCAATTTGTAAGTAAATAATTCCTCTTACTTATTTTTCATTTTCTAGCTTTGAGAACAACTATTATTCCTCTTTAGGATTTATCATGACAGATGCCAGCAGAGTAACCAACTGTGCACCTTTACTTGCTGCTTCGGGGAAATAGTAACTAGTGAGTTTATGGTCAGGAAGTAATTTTCTCACAAAACTCTGTCTTCATTAATTCTTATTCTATTTTCAGCGTATCTCTCATCCAGTTTGAACTGGGCAAACTAGGGTGTCTGACCGGGAAATACTATCATGTGTCTATCCCAAGTATAGATGTTACTGAGCTGTGTATTTGCACACTGGTTTTACAGATGGGGAATTTGATCTGTCCTACATACAGAGAATGATGAACAATTTCACAAACTTCTCTCTCTTCTATTTTGGCTGTTTAAGATCAGGCTAAAACCCAGCTAAATATCAAAGAACTACACCTCTGTTGCCCCAGCTGGCCAGCTGAAAGGAGTAGACAGACTGACTCATAGATGATTTCTTTCTTGCCATTTGGAAGTATGTAGTCTGGAAGTAGAACTAACACAAGCATCAGGGCCTATTAGAGAAAAGCAAGCTGAAATGAGATACAGTTTCACACCTTTGGTATTTTAGCACTTCTGCATCCAATATAGTGAAAAAGCTTAGAGTTTACAAACTCTTATCCACAGCAGAAGGATCCCTTCCCACAAGCTAACTTGGCCTTTTGGTAATGAGGCCACAAGAGAGACGGAGCAGCATTGCACAAAACTCTCATGATACTTAGACGAAAGCTCTCACTGGTGTATCATACATAAACGGTACTATCTTCTTGCTGTGCTAGTATTATTCTGATTTCAGAAACTGAGCAAAGATTAAAGCAGAACTGCAAAAGAAATGTTCTTCTGGAGCATCAATGATGTAGACAATTGGACATCTAAACAATAGCCTACTCACATAGAATTTCTTTCTAGACCATTTAAGGATCTCTGCTTCAGCACTTTTCAATTGTTTCTGCCTGCTCACACAGCCACAGCTGAAATAATGGCATTTCCTCACTCATTCCTGAAGGAAATGCTGTCTATATATAGCATCTAGCTACAGTGACTTGCAGGTTTTAACTGTGATTCTGTGCTGATTCTTTTCTCATTTTTCTCCTTTAAAAAAAATCAGAGGGGGAGATTATACTTTAGGCCATTCATACAGTTGGTTAAACCAATGACAACATGATGTACGTGTCATTACACAAGCAGACCTTGAAAGTGTTTTCTCCTTTCCCTGTCTCTGTGTGATAGTTGGGCAGATCTGCTGTAAGTAATTTCCCTCAAAACGCTTCCCAAATTGATGTGACAAACTTCACCTTGAGGTCAGCCATGACAGTGGCTTGTCATAGGATCCATTTATGTGAAGTGTAGATCTGGAATGTTCAGAAATGGGATTTCAGGCTGGAACTGTTCCTTACATGAGCTCAGTAAATGTGAGGCTCATGAGGTTATATTAACCTTCCGACCCAAACTACCAAAACAGAGAAGATTTTTCACCTCTGGCTGAAGGTGAAAGGTGCAGGTCAGACTGCCCTTCAGAAATGGTAATTTATCACTGCAGCAACTGTTACGGAAGAGCTTAAGTAAAATATTCAATGAAAAAGATGGCAGAATAAGAAACATATTGAAGACAAAACCCACACTTGGTTTCCCTTCATATGAATAAATAAATTTCCATATCATAGAGGCATATATCTTGCTAAGTTTCATACTTAGTTAGATAATTACAATGGTCTACCTGGAAATCAATCACAGATCTTAGTATGCTTGGCTTAATAGCCCCTCTATGAGAGAAGAAAGTGTTACTATTCCAGTAGTGCACAGATAGAGCCAGGGCATAAAGAATATCTTGTTCAAGATCACACTTGGTGTTTGTTACTCATGACACTTGAAGACATTGCCTGTGATACTTGCTGTGGCAAGGAGTCAATAGTAGTAGCATAATTATGTAAAAAATTCTGCTGGTTTAAAATTAAATTTATGGGGTTGTTTTGTTTTGGGGTTTGTTTTTTTTTTGGTGGTCTGGTTTTTTTGTGGGTTGTTTTTGGTTTTGTGTTTTTGTTTTTTTTTTTTTAATTTTAAATTTACTTATGTGAGACCTCATGCAGTAGGAAATGTCAAAGATTTGCATTTTCTGGTTGAAAGTATCCAACTGGATAACTATTTATTTGTTATAATTAGCTATAAGATATCTGAATATTTTTCTCAAAATTGCTGTAAGCCTATTTATATCCTATTTATATTTATATTACTTTGCAGATGATGGCAAAGGAGAACTTTTTTTTGCATATCCTAAGGTAACCCAAGATAGATGCAAAGCTCCAAAAAGATAAAAAAGCATATTCTACTTGCAGACTGTATACTAATTTAAAAAATGTAGGAAAGAAAAGGGGTAATAGAAAGTGTTTTCAGGATTCCTCAATTCCTCTAAATAACAGTGTATATTCACAGACCTTGTCTCCAAATAGTGTACCATGGATGTATTGCTGTGTGATTTATTTCTTTACAACATTTCAGAACATTTTAAATTTTCCAGGACATATTGTTGGATGTTTTTCTCTGAGTATCTGTATTGAAAAGTAGCAGCTGCAAAGATCACTCTGGCTTTTTTCACTGAATTGGAGTAAAACGAAAAATTAACTACGTTGTTTAGATGGGATTTATTGATGTATCAAAGGGCCACTTCAAATTCTCTGCTCTCTTTTCATACACACTTTAAAATATAGATATAGCTCCTTGGTGCTTTTAGAGCAGCAAGATGAAGCTGGCTTATTTCCTTTCTGGTATGACTGGAAAGAGAAATCAATTTTTGCTCTGTCTTAAACCCAGAAAAATCTCAGTGTTGTTAAGCTCAGTGAAAAGTGGAGCTGAAATCTTGCCCCTGGTATGAGGAAAGAACTGCTTGCACATACTGGCTAATACGGACAACACCAAGCATATGGGTTAACTGTGTCCAGACAGAACTAACTGAAAATTCACTTCCTGCATTTGACCCTTTTTCATTTGGTTTAAAACCAACACTGCCCACTGAAAAAGTGTCTAATGTAAAATGTAGGTGAATGCTTTCAGCTTTAGAGGGCTAGCATAGAGTGGAATTGTAAAAACGTTCTCCATATTGCTTGTGTTCTCTGATGTCTGTCCCTTTTGTCATTTTAGTTCATTGGCATAGTATGATTCTCTGAGCATTTTAGCCATATTAGTCTTCCTGACATAGAGATGCAAGAAAACATAGCTATACTTTGAGTTTACTTTCCTACCTTAGTGGCAAATGGACTTTGTTGGAAGAAATGTGAGTATTAGTTTACATCAAATAAGCAGGATTTTTGAAGCAATGAAATTTGGGAGTTTTCATGATTTGATAGAGCCAGAAGCTGCCACTTACTCATTTCTACAGGACTCCTACTTCAGACAAGATGTGAAGGTTAATCCGTTATGAAACTTTTTTCCTCCTCACTTTTCTAGACAGTAAGATTGAAATGATCATCAGTAACTCTTTGTGTGGGTAGTAGAGGAGGAGAATTTTTTTTTATGCCAAGTAAATATACACTCCTACATATGGTGTTATTAGGAAGGTTAAATACATAGTGACTTTCTAGGTACAAGTTTAATTTAAGAAAGAAAGGTTATTCAAAGTCACAAACCAAGAAGTAACTAGCTTCTCAGAAAAGATCATTTGCTCTCAAAACAAGTCCACCTTTTAACTGTGTATAAGACTTCTACATTTGCTGTATTAAGGGGAAAAAATTGCCTCACACTTGTCTTGCTCATCAGTTTGTCTTGAGGGTGCTAGAAGCTGTGCAAAAAGTCAAGTTTACAACGAGGGCTACTTCATTTCCCAGCAATCGTGGCTGATCCTATGGTGTATTCTGAATTGCCATAGCACTCCAATTGCACTTCAATTCTCCTTGCCTGCTGTTTGGTCTCCTTGTGGGACAGTCATTCCAATGAACTGTCTATTTATGAAAAAAAATTATCCCTGCAGGAAAAAGCAGCAAGGTTTTTCTTGCTCTTTTTCATGGGCAGCATCCTCTTGGCACATTTTCAGAAATGACTTGCAGATGATACATGCTTTCATTATGCATTCAGCAAAAATATTACCATCCTATGTGTCAAAATCTTGAACACATACAGATGGCCACAGTGATACAAACTAATTGACGGTTAAGATAAAAATAAGTTTTTTTCATTTTATCAATTTTTCATTGTCCTCAACAGAATTAATTTCAAATAGATAAAAACTTAATGATAACCTATATTTGCACATTTCTGAACACATCACAAAGACCATTAAGTGAATGTTACACTTCAGTATTTAAAAAAATATATTCCCCAAACTGGAATTGAAGATGACAGGAAAGTTATGTTCTGTTCTAAATGTGCCTCATTTATTTCATCAGATAATTGTGAATTTTTATTATATTTGGCTTGCATATAGAGCTTTCTCTGTGTGATTATTTAGTAGACATTTATAGCTTCACTAACTGCAGACACTGTCTTGCTCAAACTAGGTACCTGAAATTCTTTTATATTTCAACTGCAACTTCATGAGCCAAAATAGACATACCTTATATCTAGATGCAAATACAAAGTGAGAGTGTTTATGCAGAATTGATTAAAATATTATCACATTAGTTTAACATTTATGTACAATTTTCAGGAGAAATTTTAGAGAATTATTTTTTGCTTTTCCCACAGCAGGATCTCACTTTGTTTCAATACAAACATAAATCACAATTCATGCTCTCGTTTTGGTGGAACTTTCATACAAAAGTGTTAAAAAAATGCAGATTATTTGCATTTTCAGTTTCACATGGCAATGCAATCTGTTACCTAATCTCCACATTTGGGAATAAATAGAAGACAAGCAGGCACAAATGAATATATGGCTTAAAGGGAATTTTGTAGTAGAATAAAATTCTTCTCTATCTCATTACAATTAAATTTTGTTGTTAAGTGCACATGTTTAGAACCTTCCCAGGGGAGAGAGCATGAGTGAGGCCAGGACACTTTCAATGATCCTCTGTTCTACAACATGGCTTCACAACCAAGGAAAACTTTCAGCAGCAAATGCATAACTTAGCCCTTTAGACTAAATACCTTTAGTTCTGTTCTAAGATCAAGCATGTGTTTGCAACCATGGTGTGAAACTTAAGCAAGCCCTAAGAAGCACAGTAGCCACATCATATCAAATTGAAAGTGTTTGAAACGACACAAAACAAATGCATCAGTGTCTGCTGCATCATTGGCTGACTGGCTTCATACAAACTGAGTATTCAGGAGGAAGCCAATTGAACTTACTCTTGTTTCTAAGCTAAAAGCAGTTGCATTCCAAGCACTGAGAGCAAAACTCTAGTATTACTGAGAATTTGAGTAGACTGAAGGCTTGAGATTGTTTTATTCTTCTTTGGATTTAATTTTCCCTCAAGCCTGGTCAGTGCGTTCCTGGTTAATGCTAATTCTAAATGAGCTGATCATTGTTTGTCCAGAAATGACTTCATTAGGAACCTCTGACCTGATTAGTTCCAGTGTTACATATTCTTTTCATGTTTTCTGTGGCCTATATTACTGTATTACTAAGCTACCTACATGAATAATTACCCTTATTTTACTCATATTATCTTTGCTATGTTTGGGTGGAAAATCTCAAGTAGAGTGGCAGAAGCAGCCTGCTCTGCAGAAATTATGACACTGTTCTCAACTATATGAGCATAATAAAGTGGTTCAGAGTAACCTGTCAAAATCTCTAATTCCTATTTTTACATCTAGGAGGTCTGTTCTGGCTGTACATTTCATAAAGACAAACTGCCTTTCCTTTTTCTCTTTGCAGAGAAGTCCAGTCAGCTGGAGACTTATTGTGACCTCTGGGCTGTTCTCTATTTGTCTCAATGGTTTCTGTTAAGACTGTTTTGTTTTTAATGAGTTTAAAAAGCTTGACACGTTAGAGTTTTTGATTTCATTTTGAATTTATTTTTTTTAATTACGTAATAAAGATCACCTGTGGGAGTTGCATGAAAGAAACAACAGATTGAAAGGCTAGTTCACAAATAATTTTTCCTCAAGAAAAACCTTTGATGATTTTTCTCCATTGAACAATCAAATTTTGCAGCACACAGGAGACTCAGTACATGCAGCATATCAAGGCATTGGAACATCTGGAAATATTTTTTTCTTTAGCAATTAAAAGGAAATAATTCTCATAAAAATACTTGCAAAATATTAAGGTAAACTTCTTTTGCGAATACAGAGAACACGAGATGAAAAAAAATATAAGCAAGTGGAGATTCAATCCTGGAGTTTATTGTACAAACACACTCTGTCAGGTGTATTCAGATGACTTTCAAGCTGATTTCTGCAGTGAGTACAATTATTTGTGTTGATGAGGTCTCTAACGCTCTAGGCACCAACTTCGTCAGGTCATCTTCTTAAATGAGCAAGCAGCTAATAGTTGCTATAAAGCTGTTTATTACAAAGGCACATCAGCCTCGAAAGCAAAGTCACAGACATTAAAGTCCATGCTAAGATTTGGTATAGAGTCCCAAATAGAAGTGGAAGCTGCTCCTGTCAAGGTCCCGGGAAGCTGATGTTGCTGCGGCAGCTTCTATCTTCTTCTTGGGTGAGGAAAGCAAAGCAAAAGCAAAATAGCAAAAGCAATGGCAAAAAGCAACGGCAAAAAGCACCAGCTGTCCCCAATATTTGCTATAATACAGAACCTTCCCAACAAGCTAAGACACAAACTTGGACCACTACTCCTTAACCTATTAGAATTCTAGTTTTTTAACATGCCAGGTTACGTATAAACTACGTATATGGTCTGTCTTGTTCTATCTGAAAAATGTAAGCAATATTCTTACTATAGTTCTATTATGTCTAAAACTACATTCCTGGAGCCTCTGGAAAACAGTAGTATCTAAGACTATGTTTTTCAACCTTCACTAGAACTCCCACTGCTACTCTGGCATCTGAGACCTTTGAACTTTTACTCACTAAAAACACATAAAAGTCATTCTAAAACTTACTTACTTATCCTAAAACTTAAACTTACACCTCTACTTTATGTGTGAGTGGCTTAATATACCTCAATATATACCTCATATACTTAATATACTTCAAAGGCTTTAATTCAATCCCTGCACTCTGATTTCTCTTCGAAGAATTCAGAGACACTCCTGACTTGCTGGCTCCAACACTTCATGAACCTCAAACAGTGTTTGCTGTTGCCAGAAAAAGTCTTCTATCTCTTGATAAAATTATGCTTAGGTGAAACTGTTGCTTATGACAACATGATTTTTTCATCAGAGCTGACATGGTGATTTGCAATCATAGTATGTTGCTCACATGAGAGATGCTTCTTTTAAAAACTAAAGCGCATCTACATGTGCAATTTAATGATGAACTTTTTATTGTCATTCAGTGGATATTAACATAACCTTTTGTAATGAACAAAGTAGGACAATATGAACTATCCTCTAGAGAAGGAAGAATTACTATGTTTTCTCCCCCATTGATCCCTCCTTTTAACAAATTCCTGTGAACAAGTGGGAGTTGCCTCTGGTATAAAATTCTGACCCAGCTGTGACAAGAGGAAAGAGCACTTAAGTGGTGGGATGCTCTATGACCTCTGTGAATATGATGCTATTTTTTAAAGTTTACCAGGATCTGAGATTTTGAGGAAACACTCTGTGCCTAGTTTCACTACATCAAAGCTTTGTCCCACTCCTTGGAAAACTCAGAAGCAAGAAACAAAGTGTTTTTCTCTTCCCTTTGCTCCTGTTCATGCTCTCTAGAAGAAAGATGCTTAATTTGCAGTCAAATAGAGAGCTGTACATTACTAAAACCATCTAAGGGGATTTCCAGTAAAAATTTGTGATTTCAATGGCTCTTCATTTTGGGAAATGAGTTTTTTGCTGACAAGCTGAACCAAAGCATATTAAAAATTATAATTTTTTTAATGTGTTTAAGAGAGTTTATTCCATGGCTTACTGGGAGAGTTTTGACAGAAAATATGTAATTTTTCAGTGACTCTCAGTATTCCTTTTCTCTTCAACAAGACACAGCTATTTTCATTTTATTTTACTTTTATTTTATTTTATTTTCGCAAAGCCTGTGAACCATAAAGTTAACAATCTCATTAAAAATTTGAAAGAGCATGAAATGTATACAAAATAGAAGTTAAAAATGGAAAAGATTGCCTGGCACTGATTGCATAATAAAGCAAAATCACTGGAGATTTCTGGAATACTCATACCCAGTACATTGTCCTACCTTAATACATTGAAATCAATCTATTATTTTAGATTTTAAAATATATACTTGTGTGCCAATTTGCTTGCGAACTGTTTGTGTATAGGGAAAGTATATTTGAACACATAATTTCTCACTTAAAACACCCCAACTTTTGCTTTTTACATCGAGCTTGGTTTGCAAAGCTGAATTGACAAAGCTGTGGCACTTCCACTTTTGACCTAATTTTCAGAAATTAAATTAGAGAGTATTAAACAGAAGGAAGAAAATTTAAAACTTTTGGAAAAGAGAAACAATAAAATAAAAAACCGAAATAATTTAACTGCACTCACATAACAAACACTATTGGCAACTAGAACACACACACACAAAAGAATAAAAATAGATGTAATAAGTGAAAAATAATTTAAATTGAAGTATTTGCTAAGGGCATTGGAAGGTCAACAGTCAAATTGTGCAATATGAGATATATGTAAGTCTCCTGGTATAAGAAAATTCTTGATTCAGTAGACTGTTTGCCTTGATGAATTCCCTATTTAATGTTATTCTACTATTATCTCTTAATTTATTTATCTTACATTTAAAATCTGATTTCAGCAGAAATATACATAAATTGTGTAATTCATAAAACATGCTCTCCTGATTAAAGAGAAGAGATCCATTCCTTAGCCAATTCTTCTGGGCAAGAGCAAATTTTTAAAATCAAAATCTGTTCATAAATACAAATAATTGAAGGGACCTGCAAGCATATTTCTGTAATCTCCTCAGTACATATATCCTGAAAGCAGATGACTAAGACTGTATGCAAAGTAGAAGATTTAACCTCTTAGCACTTTCAAACCATCAGTGGGGTAAGAGAGAGGTTCTGAAGCAAAAGTTAAATAATGCAAACCAGGATGTGCAAAATTCACAATCTCTGAAATCCTCCTGCCATGCTGAGGGCCAAATTTAGTTAGAAAAGAAAATCTGCAATGCATGGCTGAGAAAATGAGATAGGGTCTGATTTACTGGAAACAAGAGGAAAAAGAAAACACCACCAAGAAAAAATCAAGTAGAAAACCAAACCAAACCAAACAAAAAAAGCCCACTAAACAAAACCAATAACAATAATGAAGAAAACAAAATCCAAACCAAAATAACTTAGAACCAAAGTGAATCTATACAAGAAAGGAATAAACACTTCATCTAAACCAAAGTGGAAACCAGCTAATGCTTTGTATAAAAATGCTACAGAGGGCATTTTTAGGGGGGAATAAAGAAAGAAGAATGGAAGAAAAACATCAAACATGAAAGAAACCACCACTTGAGATGATGGACTCTCTAGGAATTAAATCAACATAATTTTTCTAAATTTTGGTAAACTGATTGGTCCAAAGTATGACACTTTTGCAGGTGGCATAGGGTGTATTTGAAGACACTGTATCAGAAACTCTCATCAGATCTATGCCTCTTGCTCTAAAAGAATAAAATTAGGGAAGCTAAACTGAATCATAGTAATAAACAAAAAAATGGCCTATGTTGGAATGGACCTTAAAGATCTTCTAGTTCCAACCTCCCAGTAGACCAGGTGGAAGGGTCCAGTAGACTCAAAGACCCCTCCAACCTGGCCTCAGTTGAATGGATAGGGAAGGTCTTAAGAACAAAAAGCCTGCCTTCATGAAGATGAGGTTCTGTCCAATTGAGGGTCTCAGACAAGGCCACAAGCACTGGAAGGTTAAATGCAAGTGTATGCCAAACTAGGCTTTGAGAAAAAGCAAACAAACTTGCAAAGACATAAAAAGTAATAATAAATTCTTTTTCCAACACATCAGGAGCAGAAAGCTTGCCAGAGAAGTGTGAGAGCCAATAGATAAGCAAGGCATAAAAGCATTTGCCATTTACAAACTTAGGGAAATTTCCATGCTGAAACTCTTCTTTTTAGAGGAGGTGTTAGAGAATCTGTCACAAATTGAAGTGTTAGTGAAACAGATTATAGAGCAAATTGACAGAATAGTCAAACCACCAGAACTGGATGGCACCTGCCCAAGTTCTAATGGAGTGCAAATGTGAAATAGCTGAACTATATAAATTCATAACCAGACTACATAAATTCTCACTAAAGCCACCTAGGTATAAGGTGGCAATGGTAAGGGCAAGAAGACTTTTTAAAAAGAGATCCAGAGAACAATACAGAAGCACAGAAAATGATCTAAGTTTTACAATAGTTTCAGCATGATGAAAGATTAAGTAGATCAGCACTACCCTGCCTGGAAAAGAGGCAACTGCCATGACACTGTGCACAAAGGAGCACATTACAGAAAGTATTGAAAGTTACTTCATTGTTTTTTCTAATGCTTGAATGAGCAAATAACAGACTAATTTCTGTCAGATTCTAAAGAAAATTTTTCCAAACAATCATTAAATCATTACTTTAGTTGTGAAGCCTTTTATCATAAAGCTGATAAAGCTGGGCACATTTTGGTTTTGGTTTTCTTTTTGGTCCAGATTTGACTTTTTCTTGGGAAGATTTTTGTTTCTTAATTGGAAAAATTTCATGTGAGAAGAAAAAAAAAAAAAAAAAAAAAAAAGACTGGGGGATAGGAGAAAAAGATTTACAGCGAAAGATTTAATTCATGTATTTTAAATAAAGAGTAGAACACTGAAGGAGGATGTAAATTTTCAAGTACCTAAAAGGCTATTGCATAGAGCTAAGGGACTGTTATCCATGTCCTCCAAGGACAAAAAGGAATAGGTTTCAGTCTGCAAACTAATTAATAGCAGAAATAGATTTTTCATGATAGGGAAGCACTGGAAGAGATACCCTGGAGACCCAGTAGAGCCTCTACCATTGGAAGGCTTTCACTGAACTGACAGGACTATTGGGTGATTATACACTGATAGAAGGATGTCTACATTGCTTATTGAGGGATACTCTAATCTTTCATCTGTTCCGTTGCTATTTTCCTCTCCTCAAAGTAAGAGAAGAAACATTATTTCTCCTTTTACTTTTCCTGAGTATTCTTTAATGCATTTATATAAGTTATTAACCCATTTGCCAACTTTCTGTGGTTATCAATGTAACCCACTACTTCCCAGATCCAAAGAAGTATGTGTGAGGTGTGGACATTCTTTAAGATAACAACTGTCCATGACTGACAGATGTCTAAACCATGCAAAAAAGGGATCCTCCAAACCAATTTAAATAGTAGGGACGTATATGGTAGTCAGATGAATGTTTTGACTGGTGAACTGTTGTATTATTTACACAATGACTTCAACATACTTTGATAATATGGTCCAAGTATTTCCATGCAAAGATCCTCAGCCGAAAACTAAATGCAGTATATCAATCAAACTGCACTGTATCAATTATATTCTATCTATTCCAGGACTTCCATTTCCCCATCAGTCCATCTCAGGTAGGGCCATGCGGTGCTGTAAAGCAATGAGCACATGCTTAATACATCACTTTTAAAAAACAGTTAACATCATAAGAAGAACATTTTAATCAAAGCATTTAAAATTTTGGCCTGAGATATTTTTTCTAAATGCCAAAACAATGTTTCTTAATTTAGGCCCTTAAAAGATATAGAATTGCTTTCCAATATCTGGGATTTGACAGACTGTGGAAGACACCCATAGGATATGTGGGTGCTGGCAGTGAAGCCAGACCAGACACTTCCACTATGGGTGTCTAAATATGGATTAAACTGCCTCTCTTAAGGCACCCAAACTTGAAAATGATTGGCTGCAATCCTTACTGAAGCAACTCACATCGTTTGGCACACATGGATTGTATGCCAAAGTTCTAGTAGCAATTGTTTTAACTGGAAAGAGTTCAGTTTTCATTTTTCTGAGAGAAAACTGGCCAGCCCCAATTATGGAAACAAATCTTCAGCATAAAACTTTTAAAAAACACAGAAATTCTCCTGGGGAAGTTACTAGCAGGGCAAAACTAGCTTTTCCAGAAGAGCTGACAGTTGTTTACATTTTAATGTAGAGGAATCCAGCAAGTCTGCAAGTTTATTTTTAGTAGCTGTAAACTGAGTTATTTAATTCCTTTTTCTCTGTGACTGGAGCTGAGACATAAAAATGATTAACACAATGGCCAACTGGTGCCTGAACTTATGCTAGAGTTCAGATGATGATGAATACTGTGTTAACAAGAAAGCAGTAGGATTCTTTCACATTATATTTCTTGTGATGCCTCATCTAAATATTTGCAATCTGACAGCCTCTGTGCTTAGAATAGCTCTGGTTGCCACATAAAATGCTGGGTTTCTATCTCCTAGCAGGATGAATCTGCTTCCTTCCTTGTGGAGCAAATCTGGCAAAGAATATTTTGTTACCAGTGTCCTGGCTCCATCACTGGAGCACAAGTCCTGCCAGATCCAGCGATGAAAGATGTGGCAGCTGCTCTGTTAGGGCTGTGAGTGAGCTAGCAAAAGCCAAAAGTAATCCAAACTTCCCTGCAATGGGAATATGAGAGACCTCCTCCACTCAGTATCCCCAGTGGTGCAGAACTGTGCCCCCCAACACGGTCCTAGAGAAAGCACCCCAGGCAGCTGGAGCTGCTCCCTGCTCACGGGAAAGCCAGCACTTCAACACTGCTACTGCTAGTCCTGTGTGCTTGTCAGGAAAGGACTTAAATGCACTAAATTAATTCCTATCTAAGTGTGAAGCACCCTCTTGTAAGACAGCAAACTTGCAAAGCTGGTGTAGAACTGGAATTCTGGTGTAAAATCAGAATTGCCTCAATTATGAATAAATCAAATCACAGGAGCTCAGTTGGAAGATCCTGTTTTCTAAAAGAAGCAAGCTGCTTTTTCCTTCAAAGCAACCTTTAGGGATTGCATCCAGGGAGCAGTTAGAACAGTGAGTGTCAAAATCATTTCACCAAGGAAACATACCAGGAAAACGTGTTAACGTAGGCATAAAGGAAGAAACATTAACAAATGATGCACATTGAGGAAGATAAACCATCAGGTTTCACTATACTATCATGTGTATGTGGTCAAAAAAGTATCTCTAATCAAAAGAAGATGAGAGGCAGTCACATAACTTAAAATGGATGGCTAGTAGCTGCATGGTTTGGCTTCTGTTCTTAACTAAGATGCAGACTTCTGCCCTTGTCTCTGGCACATTATTCAACTTTAGAGTCTGTTTCTGCATATATCTCCAAAGTCATGCAATTTAATTAGCTAGCCTCCAAGGGGGCTGGAAAAATATTTATTAGATACTTGCAAATGCTTTTGATCTGGGAGGCACAGCAGAAGGGCAAAGCAGTATTTACATGGGTTTGACAAGAATTGCAAGCAATCTTTGTGTTTGGTTTTAAAGGGAAAGCTGAATTACATTGCAAACCATTGAACTATTCTGGCAGAAGCACAGAAAAATATCTAGCATGTTTGATAACCAAACCCTTTATTGACACAGGTCTCACAGGTCTTTCACATTACTCACTGTTGTGACCAAATCTGTTCAAAGTTTGTCAGAAAGAAACGCATCTGAAATCATGCTTATGTAAGATTAAAACCTCTAGTATATCACTGGTTCTGTACACATAATCACATAAGGATTCTGCAGGGAATTTTGCATTGCATACCTTACACAGCCTATTAAAGTAAGACTATTTGGATAGATCGGTCATTTTCTTATCTCACTAACATGAAGTCTTTATTGGTGAGACCCATATCAATTAAACAAATCCTGAATTGCTGCTCTGTGAGAGAAGTTAATATTAACAAACTAATGTTATCTGTGTATTTCTTTGTTCTTTTCACATTAATTCTGAATAACAAAAGAGTAGGCAAACTGTTGTGAAGGGTCAAATATTAAACCACTGTGTTGTGAAATTTGGATAAGGAAAACAAAGTATTTTTTGAGGTTTTCTTTGTCTCTGAACTTTTAATAGTGAGATGAGACAGGTGAAAACTGACTTAAGATTTTTTCCTATAAATTTGAGGTTTTTTCTTTCTCTGTTTAGCAAAAAAAACCCACCACCAGTTGTTGGAATTGCTAACATTTATGAGAAGAGATCCACATAGTCTGACAGGTACTGGCAACACTACTCAATATAACTGTTGCCAGGCCACTGTTTTTGCACTGTCATTTTAGTCCCAGAGTCTTGTCTATTGCCCCATATAAGTGGGTTCCTCCAGATCTTCAACCAGCAGAGACCTTCCCACAGCTTAAGGAAAGCGGCTGATGGATACGAACTCTGAAATTAGAAAAAGCTGTGTTTGTTAATATTAAACTACTTGCCCAAAATAACAGTCAATCCAACAAGAACCTGATGTTCATGTTTGATCATTCACATCCATGTAAGTCAAACTCTTCCATATAGTCTGAAAGGATGGCAGACTTGTCTCTAAAAGCTGGAAAGCTCTGATCTTATTTTGTGAAAAGCCCTCATATCCCGAAGTCTCAGTATTGAGATTTTAGAGTGAGAAAGGGAAAGAGACTGCATTTTTGGGTAGCACAGGACAGAAGTTTTAATTGGAAAGAAAGGCTCACCATAACCATTACCAAGTTTAAATTACAGCAAGTGTAAATCTGAACCTGTTTTAATACTTCACCCTCAAACAGAGGAACTTCAAAACAAGCGCATTGTAGGATGGATTTAATAATCACTTCAAGTCAAATTATTTCTCCCTGTGAAGAGCAGTTCAAAAGGATTTACTGTGAATATCCATTTAGAGCTATCATGAACCTGATCACACAGGACATCACAGTCAGTAAGAAAGCTTCTTTGTAGCTTTTAGAAAATTTTCTGATTGAAATATTTCCTGTTCAGTTTCTTTACTGAAGATTAACCAAATTCAATATTCAGGCAAGTGCTTATACATCAAATGCAGAAAAATAGTATTTCCAAATGATTCAGGTAACTTTTCTATAGAAAAGGACAAGACAGGCTCTGTGTTTGTGGGAGATGTGTAAAATGAAATTACTTCTTTAAACTGAAAAGAGTTCCATGGTGTCCCTAATATGCTAATAATGGGTGACAAATAGTAAGCTATTCAATTCTAAAAAAACCCTGACAGATGGAATCTATGTGATTTAGATTAGGTTTGATCCAATAATGAAAAAGATGACAGTGACAACTGTCAAATGCAAAGGTGCCATTCCTGCTAGAAAAAGATCACTTGTCTGAGGCTAACTTAGGCAGCACTAAAAGATACTTATTGTTTGGAATGCAAATTTAGCAGAACAATAAAATGAGAACATTGCCATGTAAGTGCACAATTTAGGATTTATCAAGTGACTCTTTAAATGTCAAGGTAATGCGAAAGAAATTACTAGAATATGGATAAGCTTTCTCATTGGACAGGCAATCTTATTATCTCAGAAAATACTGCAAATACACAAGATAAGAGGTGTCAAACTAATTCTGTATTCTTTTTATACAAGAGCACCAGCTTCTACATTCATAGTTGTTTAATGTTTAATTATTAACTTTTACAACTCATGTACTTTTAAGATGAAATCACTTGAGCCATAAAAAGATCCTGAGATTAACCCTCTGCTATTTAGTGCACAGCTTGTCCCTCATTAAAATAGAGTAAAACAGTCAGAAGATGGCAGTCAGGATGTATTTAAGCATACATTCAGTTTGTGGAAGGAGGAAAATTAAGCAATTGTAGAAAATCTGCTAGGAGATACAATAAATTTAACATTAATCTGTTCCAAAGCCTAAATACCCACAGCAGGGAAGCAGTAGCTGAAATGGGTAAGGAGGATTACTACTGCATGTTTATGACTGGCTGGTTAGAGAAGTGTGTAAGAAAATAATTGAATATGAAAGAGGGCAAGATTTAGATGGTAAGCTCACAAGTGGGTCACTCAGCAGACTCAGGTAATGCACTGGGAAAAAAATAGATGGACTCTTAGAGTGAAGAGCTGTAAAACACATAGAAGTGGTTTTCTGCCAGAAAGAATTTTTGCTCCTTTTCACCTCTGTTAGCTCATCTAAAGATTTTAGTTCCGTCCCTAAATCTTGCCAATTCCTCCCCGTTTACTGCATCTATATATCAAAGCCACTCCACTCCCACACCGTATCATGGCAGGAGCGATGTGCAGCAAGACTTCCACGTCACTGGGCAGTACAGACAACTGCACAAATCCTTTGTAGTCTTGCTTTGCATGAAACGGCTGATTAAAGACCACAAATGTTATAATTGTGAAATTAATACTTCAGCTGTATTACAGAGATACATATCCTTTGGTGTAGATATTGTTAATAGAATAAAAGGCAGTAAGTGGCTACTCATATAAGAACTGAAAGCAGTGATATTTTTATTAGGCAGGTCATTTTCTATTTTGAAATTCAGTAGTTCAAATTCTATTGCAAACTGGGCCTCTTTGGAGATTTTTAAATTAAAATATCACATGCAATTATTTTGCTATTTTCCTGGTCCTCTCTTACATTTCTCCACTGGCACAGCTGAAAGGCCTGTGTGCCACAACAATCCTCCTAACAAGTATTGGAATATGATATTCCTTAATAGCATAGTCTCTCCAATGTAACTTGCAGTAGGGTTTGCTTGTATTTAAAGTACATTGAGATGCAAAGGATATGAATAAATGTCAGAGGAAAAAAGATATGCCAATGAAAATCAATTAAGAGCCTCAGACTTTCCCTTAATTCCCAGAATCCTGAGTGGTGGTGTTGTTCAAGGGTCTGAAGGCTCCACTGGGTAATACCTTTGCTGTGTAAGGCACTATATCAACATGTAATGAGACAGTTCCCATCCTGGAGAGTTTGTCTGTTTAACAAAATTAAATGCAACTTCCATTTCCTTTAATGTGACCTTTCTTCCTTTCTTCATTTTAAATGGCTGTGCAATGTACCATGCTGGGGACAAGTTCTCTGTGGTATTTTTATTTTGAATCAATGTTTCAGTGAAGTATTGCCTTTTGGGTCTCAGGAAAGAAAGACATTCTTAACCAATATATACTGCATGAATTTTTCATGACCCCATAGCAAGTAATAGAGACACATGCTAGCACATATACCAAGCAGTTTTATTTTTGTTTAAATACATGGACACAGATCAATGATTTTCTGAAACAGAAGAAACACCATTCACTTTTTGCGGTGTCTCTTAGTGACACAGAAGAAGCAAAATTACTTCAGCAGAAGTGGTCTGCTTGCCATTCCAATCCCTCTGCTTCACTTAAAGGGCAGGAGGATTCTTTCAGACATCAAACTGCAGGTATGGTGTTACTTCTCTGAGGGAAGGTGTACAAACATTCACAGAATGTCTTACATGGATATTTTAGAAAAGGAGAGATCACAAGGGAGATTGCTGCATACAAACTGTCCTGCTTGCTTTTGTGTAGTGAGACTTGTGCCATGCTCTTCAGCACATACCACACACTGTCAGCAGCTGTATGTAACAATGGAGCCACACACTGCAGGTAAGGTCTTGGTGTCAGGACTGGTATTAATTTCTTCCATATTTCTGCCCATCAGGAACATCTATTCTGATTAACAAGGGTGTTTACACAGCCTTGAGGAAGAATCGTGATAAAAAAATAAGCACAACATTAACTTGTAGCTAGAGATAGGGAATGAGTAGGAGCACTGAAATAGGGGATTTTGTGGAATGTAAATCAGAACATTATTGAGACCCAGGGGATGAATTAAATCCTGGAATATATACTCTGAAATGTATCTCCTGAAATTTATGTCTCACTGAAATAAAAATAATAAAGAACAGATTCTTTGTACATAGAGCCCAGTTTAACTCCTATCTAGCTCCATATTCTAAAAATCCACTCTGTCAGGTTCATAAGGACCTCTAGTGTTATACCAAAGATTTGAAGAGGTTAAAGAAAAGTCTGCAAATAGAAATTGCACTGCTGATACTGCTAATCTTTCAAAATGCTTAACGCGAACAATCTTTCTTGTATGTTCTCTTATCTTCTCATACCAATAGAGGTTTTGTCTGAGTACTAGCCCAGAAAACCTCTCTAGGCAGAGATTAAATTAGTTGTTAATATTGGAAAACTATTTTCAATCTGCTGAAAGGTTTTAAACCATAGTTCAATGACTCCATTTCATTCCCTATGCCCTGAGGGCTGTCTACTTTAGGAAGTGGGGAGGTGTGAAAATGAGAAGATCATTGATTAAGTATTAAATGTGTTTGCTCATGACTGTTCCCCCTGCAAAGAAATGCCCTGAAGCAATATAATGCTTGAGCTTGAAGCACATCAGTTTTACCCTCTGTATCATTAAAGTTAAACAGCCCAGCTGGGTCATCACACTGGGAAAATTCTACTGCTCTCAGTATCAGGGCAAGGATCTCTTGGCCATTCTCCATTATCAGAGGAGATACACAAGGCCTTCCATGTGGCAACATGGAACGTCACCCCAGGACACAACAGATCCTGGACTTCAGCTCCAAAATTCTTAACAAGACATTGCAAACTCTCATACTGTATAAAAATCTTGGAATTAAGGGATGAGTGTATAGCTAGGGAGCATTGCTCTGAAACTTTAAAAAAAATAAATCATGCATTTAGTCACAAATTCCTCCAGTTTATCAAAAGTAGATGACTGGCTACTGAAACACTAGGATAAGGATCAGTGCTTTGCTCAAATTAATCGCTAGTCTATAAGTACCAATACATGAACTGATTGCAGTTAATCATTGCTGCAACAGAGAGCCAAAAACATCGGCAGCTGTTAAATAGAGGGCAACATGGCCATTCAATTTATCTGTCAAAAGTGTTCTCTTAATGATTCTCATTTTCTTGAAGTACTTCAAGGTACCAACCTTGAATATCTGCTAGAAGCAGAAAATACACAGATCTAATGTCAACCAACCCTATCACTTGCAGGCAGAAGAATAAGTCTGAGATTACTAAGGTTCCTTCTAATCTCAAAATTTATTTTGCAAGAACCTGTCTGTGTCCAAGTCTTAATTTAAAGACTTAAAAATAAGTCTTCTCCTTCTGCAGACAGGTACTTGTGCATACATGAACAACAGAACAGATGGAACGGAAATTCTGACAGGGATGCATGGTAATAGCCTTTTTCTTTATCAATTATCTTTGAATGCATGGAAGTCTCATGATATCAAATTTTGTTCTGGTCCATATTTCAAAATTCCCAGACAGCAAGCAAAATTCCAGCTTCTGTTCTTTTAATGGATGTTTGGGAAACTCAGTACCACATAAACATGGAAAGGGCGATGAGAGTGATTCTGTCCTCTTACCTCAGAACATTAACGGCAGTGTTTCCTGAGAACCCATGACTTTCTATCTTGTGTGTTAAATACAAATAATAATACCAAATTTGAGCTCTTGTTTCTCAACCCTCATTCCTGAACAGAGGAAAATCATAACAATATTTTCTAAAGCCAGACTGAAAACCTTTGATAAGAAATTTCCTGGAGCTTGAAGCAGATGATTACAGTTATTAGATTGTCACTACCTTCATGGGTTTCCCCAGAGGTGCCAATCAGTGCAGCATCACTGATTTGAAAGGAAACAGACAGCTGTAAATCGTCTGCATTGTTTGCCAGATAATTTTAGAATACAGGAGAAGAGAGGAAAATATTAAAAACAAAGGGTCTTCTATTCCAAGACATCCTTTCCTATACATATCTTATATTCCCTATCAACTTCAATGCCTATATGATTCCAAACTGAACACTCTTCATAAAAGGCAGATGTTTAGCACTAAAAAAAAATAAATCACATCCCTGTTGAAGTCCTTCAGGTTTCTACATAGCTTTACAGCAAAAATTAGTAAAAATAGCAAAACTTTTTGCAGTTTTCAGTTTGCTCTTTCAAATTTTCCCCTGCTTATAATGACAGATTTCCTTGGGGGTTTTCTTTGGGAAGGGAAAAACTGCAGCGGACAGCTGTTTTCTTTCCCAGGAGTGGTTAGAGCACCACTTCCTTTGCTTGAGGTAGTAGGTCTTCTGATTGACAAAATCCAAGTTTGAGTCTCCCTTTGAATATACAAACATAATTTTTGAATGGCTCAGAATTGAGCTATCAGAGTACCAGGTCTCAGCTAGGGTTTGGGCTTAATGACTCTGCCACTCTCTTTGGCCTATGAGGTCTGGGAGCGTGGGACAAGTTCAAGACCTGGAATTGAACCCCTTCTGGGAAAGTGTATTGTGCTAACTGAGAGAGACTCCTGGGACAAACCACTTTAAATAGCATTTGTTTCTAAGTGCAATAGTTCATGTGAAAATGCATGCAGCACTGGCTCTTACGAATGTTTCACCTCAGAATGTATTCTGTATAAAGAACAGTCTCAAGCAGTTGCTGGATTTGCAGGATGTGGACAGGAAGAGTAAGGAGGGAGCAAAAGTTCAGCTGGTCTAATATTTAGATATAGAATCTGGGTTTTCATTGTCTCTCAGTGCTCCCTCTCTCCTTCAGGGCTGCATAGGGGAATGCATGGGAGAAAGCAAGGCTGTAGCTTCCCAGAACACTGCAGCTGAAGCTTGCCAGACACATGGTGGCCATCAGAAGGTTGCAGTGATAAGTCTAGTTATATAAATAAACATGGCTGAATTCTGCCCCAACAAAACATTGCTTGCTCTGCATGACTCTGTTGCACTGAGCATGCTTAAGTCAGTGTTGCATGAAAAAGGAAGAGTAAGGGATTGGATTAAAAATTCTCCCATATCACAAAAGTCAGGAGAGAGAATTTTTTTGGCTGGCTTTTACTTGACCATAGGGGGCAGGAGGAGTAGAAAAAATACTCTCCCATTGGGGTTTATTGCATTCTTTGTGCTATGCTGGGGCTTTATGCAGTATTCACCATGAGTAAACTTTAAGGTCAGTTCTTGATGAGATCTGTGAGAGCCACCTTCCTCCTGCCTCACTCAGCAGAGAGTAGTACAACTGAGCCACTGTGGAGGGGAGACACTGAAAACTAAAGAAATACTTTTTTTTTTTTTTGCTTTTTCCATTCCCTTGTTTAGTTTAGTTTAGTTTTGTTTTGAATTGAAATATGTAAGTGAACTTGGCTGAAATGCATTCATTGCCATTCTAGCCTCTTTCAGGAGAGCTGTTTGCCTCAGGGATAGCATCCATGGGACCCACATGCAATTCTATCTCCATACCAAGTACATCTCTTCCTAGAGCATGTAGAACACAGGTGAGAGAAGCAACTTTGTACTTTGCTGGGAAAGTATTCACTGAGGAGTGGATCCTGAACCTTGACTGATGCTGTGTTCTTTACAGCTTTCTTCTCTAATTAAAGGACTGTCCTAATGTAGGTTCTGTTTTACTCTTGTCAGTGACCATGCTTGTAGTCAATGAACACATTCAGTACTGCTCCAAGGATTACTATGAAGCTGTCCAAGGGTCGCCACACAAACTGTTTGCTGAAGGCAGAAAAGCAATTGTAGCAGCATGAGCTGAGTTTACTGGTGGTACAGCACAGTCATGCTGACAAAATTCTGCAAGTTTCGGGATGCAAGCCAGAATCTCAGAATGCACTGGAGCACTGAACTACTTTGAGTTAGGACAAAGAGACTGCCCAAGCAGAACAGGAGACAATGCTGCTTCTGAAATCTGTGCTAACTGGCTGGGACCGAGCTGAAGTTTTTGTCTAGCACCAGATCTTATTGCAGAGATGCACTTTCTGTGCTATAAAAATAAACCAGCTTGGTCAGAGATGAGCCAATGCACGTACAAGACATTCCATTACAAAACTAAGGTTCATCCTACATCCCTCTTTCAAACTACCTCGTAGTGTGTTTGAGGTCATTATTCTAAAATACTTTACATCAGCAGACCATAGACTTTTTGATTCTGGAGGATGAAGATTTCAAGCATGTGTCTCCTTTCATTTCACAGTCATATGAGGTAACCTCAGCAAAAGGGAATGTGCAGATAAACATGCATTCCAGCATAGGGAACCATAGCAACAATAGCTACAGTAAGAATGGAAATAATACACTAGTAAAAGATATAAAATCACAGTATTATGGGTCTATTGCAAATTGCTGAATGGTTTGAAACATTTCCACTCTAGCGTATTGCTTTTTATAGCAAAATGCTGGAAATGTCATCGCCATATTTAAAACCTGCCTCCTGATAGAAAGGTACACATATCTGCCTCTCTGGAAGCATATTTTCTGATTCTATTTTGAATGCAAAGACAAGGGTTTATAACTATTGAGGATTTCTCCTTGCTAAGGTTATGGTATAATTTTCTGTGCAGATCTTCATTACAATAAGTTAGTGTACAGAAGGATGCCTGTAAAGGATAGGACAAAGCCTAGCAACAAGTTCTGCTAACCAAGAAAGTGTAGTATGATGCTCTGCTGCTTCCTGTGATCATGGATCTTATGGTTCATTCAATGAGCTCACATAAAAATTACCTGATTTATTGCACTTTCTTTTATATATCTGTTTCAAAGTGACACAAAGTAACAGGATGGTTAGTTTATGTTGTCAGTGCAGTACAGGCCTCCCCCTCCCTGCCTCACAACATCCACAAAGATCATATAATATGCATCTAATACAGCTGCAGAATACTGGCCATGGTTGTGGAAATTGAAGGGAATTGAGTCAGTGTCCTGTTACTGGAATATCCTAAACTAGTTCTTTCTAGACCGAAATCCCATGACTGAGAACAATTGAAACGTATGCTGTTACATCTGCTAGCTAATCTCGGTGGTATCGACATCATTCTGTACCAACAATTCATGTGGCACACAGTTTTAGCTTACCTGTGTTATATTGTGTAATCCTTGATCATTATACATGGGGGCTTTTTCCAAACCCAGTACATTGTTAACAGTAATATGTTAACATGATGTTAATTATTACTTTCTTTTAAAAATTCCCTTTTTCATCTTGCACTATGGTGCATATTGTTTTTGTCATCATGCACACACTATTGTGTGCTACTATTGTGATCAATAAGTAACAAGTCTGTTTTCTGTTCATTAACTAGGTCTTTCTATTTCCCAGATAAACAGAAACAAAGATGTTTTCAGGCTGTTTCTTTCCAGGCACCTTTTTCCTATATTCTTACAGTAAATGAATGGATTGGTAGAGGTTGAAACTTTCATATTAACAACTTGCTTTCCTCCTGCCTTGGACCACACCCTCACAAGAGGCATTAAACCTTCAATTTTTCTCACTTCTGTCATCAAGGCTAAAACAACCTTTGGGTGTTTTGCCACCACATCCTTTCCAATTCACAGCAATCACCAGAAGCTAGTGCTACCTTTGCTTCATGACTACCCCACACTCTAATTTATGATTTCTATGCTTTGAGAGGGTAAGCAGTATTTTGCTCTGTTCAAAAGCAAACGTGAATACCTTAATAGCAGCAGAACATCAGCAAAAGTGTTCATGTGTTCAGAAATAAAACCTTGCAAGCTTATTGACTGGTCTAGCTCTCAATGTAATATCTCTTCAGTAAAAGTTACTTATTTAAAGGTTTAGAGCTGTATAAAATAATGAGCTTAAAACTGAAATGTTAGCCTGGGGAAGTCTCCTTATCAAATATTACTTAACAGACATGCTAATGACTCACTTAACTCTGATGTTCAGCTTCTGAATAAAGGAAACAGGAAAACATAAGAAGACTATAGCTGTTAATAAAGTTAGCAACTTCTCACATAAATTTTTAATCCCACTGCACTGCTAAAATGCCAGTGAACTGAGGTCCTCAGGCTAGATGTAACAACAAGATTTAACAGACTGGGAGCATACGAAATGCTTTGTATAATCTGCAAATTTAAAAAGTGATTGATAGGTTTTGAAAAGAGAGACACTGTTCCTGAAGTCTAAATTTTTTCCAGTAATTACCACTGGGAAGGGATGACTAATGGCAGTACTCTCTGTGCTACACAAAATACATAGCAGACATATACACTGAAGAGTTTTGATTTAGATGTTCTCCATTTGGTAGAAGGAGTTAAACTATTTTTGGAAAGAGACCTATGTGTCTGAAGGCTGTAGGCTGTAGCTTGATGGAAGTCTTAAACTGTGCTTTGTAGAATCAAAACATTTTCTGATGCTGCTGTAAGTCAAAGTCAAAGCTTTTGAATTTAATACAATATGCATAATTGCTCAAAGGGCAATTACATTATTAGTATTAAAATTTTCATCCTTTTAGTTATGCACTGCAAATGGTTTACATGCAAAAGCGCAATCCTAGCTTCTTATAACACAATAGATCTGTAACTTTTAGAAGTAGTTGGACATAAGAAGGCTGTTGAGATTTCTGTTGGTATTTTCATTTTCTTAAACCAACATATTTTTAAAAGATTATTGATAATTGTAGAAGCCTATTCCATTCTCCTGAATCAATTTTGTGCTCTCCTAAAACAGAAGGGATGCCAATTCAAATCAGTCAGTGAAGGGTAAGTATTGTGAGGGAATTATGCCCCTGTTTCCCCAATTCTTTTTTTCTCCCAAATTTGGCTAGCATCCCTTGTGCACTACCAAGTTTCCTGGACTTCTACCATATTTTTGTCCCAGAAAACAGATTTACAGCTCTTCAGTTCAAAGTTAGCTAACCTGACTGGTGCCACACAGCAAAAAGAGTGAGCTTGGAACACCTTCATCAAATCAGGGCCGGTATAAAATGTAGGTTCCCTGTTAGAGCTTGTATAAATTATTCGCTTTTGGATAAGAGGAATGTGCATTGCATTGTACCCATTCTTGAGCACAGCATTTACCACTTTTTATCTGTGACCTATTTCACTTCCTGGAGCTTTGCTGCAATGAAAGCCACCTGTCTGGACCTGGGTGTAACTCCACCCACAACTGCATGTTTTACTTCTGCAATTTACAGGCCAGAAGTGCCTGGTAATCTCACTAGGAATACACAGCAAAATTTCCTGTCAAAAGTTTTACAGTTTTGAGCTGTGGTGGCAGCTACAGAACGGTTGGTTAGGGAACATGTTCTTAAGAGGAAGAGAATTACATTATTCCCTGTACCTTGGCTTTGAAATAAAATTCCTGACTGCACTGGATGTAGGTGGCAAGGTTTTGTTAGAAGAGGAGCTTCCTTCTGTGAAAGGAGGTCAGGCCTGCCCTGTGCTGGACATAGCCAGTTCCAGATGACTCTGCAGCAGCCCCACAATAGGATATAGCAGAGCCCTTCAACCAAACTGGTGGCACTTCTGTAAAAACATGCTTAAGACCAGAAAATACATATCGGGGAGGCATCAGAGGAGGGAATGAGGGCAAAAGAAAAAATGAACAAAAATAATGATGAATGACAAAAAGAACACCACAGTTAGAGGGGAAGGAGGTCCCCATGGCAGGGGAGGCACACCACCAAAGGGACTAAAGTCTGCTGAGGATCCACTCTGAAGCACAGGAAAAGCATAAAAAGGCAGGAGCTGCAGAAACAGCTGCATCTGTGACCACCTTCCCCCATGCTTCTCATTGCCTCTCTGAAGGGACTGAGCATAACTGGAGGGGTGACAAGGGATGAGAAGCACAGTCTGAAGATGAGCCTGGCAAAGAGGAAGGATAGGTGTTTTAGATGTTTATCTTTTGTTTGTTTCCCATTACCAAAAATGATAATTAAACATTAAGTTCTTCAAATCCAGTCTGGTTTTCACACAGCACTGCTTGGTTAGTGAGCTGCCTGTCTTTGTTCTGACCCTTGAGTTTTCTCACCCCAGTTTTCTCTGCCCTTTCTCTTTCATCCTGCTGGACAGGGAAAGTGAGTAAAGAGCTGTGTGGGTGCTCAGGTGTGATAACTGGGCCTACCCACCACTGTCATAGAGTCTTTTTATCACATGCTGACTCTAGGTCAGAAGCTGTGTTTCAGACACACGGTTTATTTGTAGTGGAAACTGTAGGACCACTTCAAAATTCAGTGTAAAAAAGCCAATATTTTTGAAGTATTTAGTATCCTGAAAACTGCAGTTATTTTTCAAACTTTCTCCTGGTGGCCCTCAGCATTTTCAAAATTAAAATCACCTTCAGCTAACTAAAAACCTGAAAGAAAACCTGAATAAATGGTGAGATAAACTGATTCTAAAAGGAGCAGAATGAGAAAGGAAGGGAAAGGAGCCTGAAATGTCGTTGTTATTTCTTTGTTTCAACTGAGAACAGCTTACAATAGTTACCACTGCTTTGGAAAACAGTTTTTTATTGATGACAGCAGATCATGCTTAACATGCCACACTATAAAGACTCACAAGTGACCTTCTCCTTGAAAGGCCATTTATCTTGCATTCTTGCAAATGAACTGGTTGTCTTCTGTGGTTAATTGCTCATTTGCTCTTCCACACTAACTAGCTGCCTCCAAATATCATCTATGTTTCCCAGTGCTGAGAGTACTGTGTAATCTTTTGACAGTGGTTTATCCTATTAAGTGTTTCACAGAACAGCTCCACTGATAATTATTTAAACTCCATCAGTAAAAAATCCTCTTAGTTGCTGTTAATTTCCTAGGAATTATTTTAGTTTTCAATACTTGCTAAAGCTTCCTATTTCCTTTATGATGGATAAGAAAAGTACATTGACAATTAATACAGGATTCAAGTATACTCTTGAAACAGACAAATTCTGTTGGCTACAATCCAGACAGTGTACAGAACTGAAGTCACTTTGGCACAATCTATAAATCATATTGCTTTCACTGGTTTGTAGACATTTTAAACAATGGCTGCAGTCACTTGATGAGTGATGGATGAAATGTTCTGCACTTAATCTGGTCCTATCCTATCACGCAGTGTCACAGTGTGCTGTGAAATGGCTTCTAAGGTCTGTCACAGGGGCATGAATACTTGGACAATGACTTTTGCCCCAAGTTCCCTACAGACATGAATGGTGCCTGCTCTGTAGAAGCATTCAAGCTGATGGAGTAAGGATAAGTCTTCTAAGTATGGGGTGATATTTTCATACAAGATAATAAAAAAATATTGATGGAACTCATGCTTCAAAGTCCTTTCAGTGCATTTGAAATTCCTCTGTTTCTGCCCTTACAGAGAAGTTGAGGTACAGTCTGAAAGAAAATGGTTATCTCTGGTCTCCCCTTGTTGTCTGTATTCTCTTATATTTCAAAATGTGTTTATGTGGTACTAAAAATCAGTAGCCCTCTTTGAAAATGTACAAACCATTCTTAGTGGGTTTGCTGAATGTATCAATGTACAATAATTTCCTTGAGCAGAAATATACCATTTCATAACAGACAGCCAATTAAGAGAGCTGGATAAAATTTCAGTCACCCAGAATTTAGAAAGGCTTGCTGATCTACTTAGGACTGGCAGTAAAATGTTTCTTTCTTGATAGAAATAATTCCCACACAGGCATTCATCTCTTCAGAAAACTGTTTGGTCCAAGTACATATCTTTTCAAGTCATTCTTACTGGGTCATCAGTGGAAGTAGAAATAAACTTATTTCAAATTATGGTGTCAAAGCTCAGTAGCTTAGTATTTGTGAGAAGGCAAGAATTTCAAAACTGGGAGCATGTAGAGTCTGTCTCATGACTTGGTCACATCCCAGTCTCACAGCACTAAACCCAGACCCTCTACGTGCTGTTCCTGGTGTTCACAGACATAATTACTGCATTTTGCAGGGTTACTTTTTTCAGTTCAGTGTCTATAATAATGTGACCACTCAGTTTTCAACCATCACAGAAATAATTTGGGATAAATACATTAAGAGGAGATACAAGTATACAAGGATTTGGTTTGGTTTCAAGAAAGCCAGCTGGTTCATGAAAAAAAAAAAAAAAAGTTTCCAATATTATATTGTAATATTTTTGCAGTTTGGAAGTGCCTGAAGCAGGACTCATAGTGAAGTGGTCAGTTAAAATGTTTGAACACCTATATATACCCTATACTCATCCTCATAACCCTTTTATAGAAATTTCCTACAGTAGGGATATCTGCCTCAGTCTTCACTGATGATATCTACAGGCAGTTCTGTTGATAGGCTTCGCAAAGATTTAAAAAAAGATACATTTTATATGTCTGAGGTATTTTACCTCTATTTTTTTTTTTTTTAATGAAAGGGCATTTTACATAACTGTGTCTCTGAGAAAAATGGTAAAAAGAAATATTTTTTCTGCCTCAGACTATGGATGATTCTTTTTTCCTTTGAATTATTCACTGTTCATATGCTTATGGAGAACAGTGTGCTTGGACAGCCTGCAAATTTCACAAGGATAATTTTGTTATTAAACATAAATTCTTGTCACTTCATATTACATATACACTCTTCAAAGTGGCTATTGCACATATCAGATTTGATCCTCTACCAGTAGTTTTCTTGGCACAGCTGCCCTATTATGGCAAGCAATCAGCATTATAACTCTAAGTTAAAGTTTACATTGATATGGGTCCTTTAGATAATTATATCCTTTATTCATAGGAAGTTAATTTTTTTTCCATTTCAGAGTAGTTTAGGCAATGTTTAGTATGTTGAGTACATTTAGTGTCTCTAAACTGAAAATCTGTGGAGGTGTTTGGCTTTTGGCATGCTTGTGTGGACTAGTATGCAAGTGACACATTCAAATTATATTTCAATATCTGGGTCACTTACTCTGAAGGATTTACTGACATTAAGGAAAAGTGATGCACATTTTCAAAGGTTTTTATCAACTGTGGTTGATGTAATGTAAATGGTTCTATGGGCCTTGCATACTGGTTAGTCAGTGTTGCTAATATGGAAAATGAATGTTTTTGCTAAACATGATCAATCAGACTATGATATGTTCATTTCTATGGCTTGGCCCTGAGCATCTCTTCTCCCACGTCTCTCTCCCACTTTAGTGGGTATTCTGCCATTAGCAGAAACCATGCAAAATTGCTCTAATGCTTTGCAGTTCTCAACCATTCATGTTCTTGAGATGTAATCCTTCCCAATAACTCGAAAGAGAAAAGTCATTCAGCTCAGGAGCGGTACTTCAAATATATAGGTGCCTCTGTGTGTAAGGCTACAGATTCTGCAAAGCATTTGCTAATATACAGAAATTAAAACTTTTCAGTGCTTTTTAAGGCATACTAATGAGACAAAACCCACACAGAGTATTAAAATTCACTATTTGTTTCTATCCCAGTTCTTGGCTCTTCGAATAATACAGAATTAAAGACAGCAGAGGACTTGTGGAGAAAGTTATCCTAAAAAAGAAAGTTATTGGAAGAACTACAATTTCTTTCTACCTCTCCTTCTCAATTTTTCCATCAGCTTCTTCTAGTAAACAGCAGCAGCATTTCTGAGCTTTTGCTTTTTCTTGACTCTGTCATGTTATTTTTGAGATAATTCAGACTGACTCAGTTACCCTGCTGTCAAGCCTGAGAAACTGCATTAACTGCACTAAATGTTCTCAGGTGGATGTAACCATGGCAGGAGAATATGGCAGAATGGACATAAAAAGGAACTAGCAAACAGGACAGCATATAGCTTAGGTAACAGGGGATAAGGAGAGATGTACAAATCCACTCCAGCCCAATGCTTTGGACACTTGTTCATTCCATCCCACTGGAGTTCTAATATTATTTATGGAAAACCAGAGCCCACTGGCACCTTGATGCCATGATACAACGTGATCTGTGTTCAGCTGCAGCATTGTTTCTCCCCTACCTGGGATGCTGCAGTATTAGTAACCACTGTCTCCTCAAATCCTAATCATTCTGAACCTACTGTTTCTTGCTCCAATCATAGCACAGATTGGAATGTGTCAATTTGTTCCACTTCTCTAGAAATTTGCATCCAAAGAGATCCTAAGGATAAATGTGATGGAGTTTTTCTCAGCTGCTCAGCTTCAAGGAAATGATGGCATTCAATTTTCCTCCTTCGACATTCTTCCCACTCAGTGTCCACTCACCGTTGTCATGTTACTGGTCACCACATAGAAATTTCTGTTTATTCCCAGATTGTGGGAGATTTTTTGCATAAACTCTAATCTTTACTCATGTAAGTGGTTAAATGATTCTCAGTGATGCAGGTAAAGAACATTCTACTATTTATATTGAATCATTGATTTCTGGGGAATTAATCAGATAATTTTATAGATCTTCATAAATAAAAAGTTTTGATTATCTACAACTTCAAGAAACTAAAAACATTGAACATTACCTTGCAGGAAAAAGAAATAAACCTAGAGAAAACATTTTCTTAATATAAAGACACTTACTTTAAAGCAAAAAGCTGAGATATGTAGAAGGATTATAGAAATCTACTTGCAAAAGCCTGCAAAATTATTCAAAATTAAATATACTATTGAACTTGTAGTCTTCATTATGATTTTTGAGACTATAGTGCCCACAAGGAAAAGGACCAACTATAAGCCCCATGTTTCTGAAAAAAAGAAGCCTTAAAATAGTACTTGGCAATTCCCAGTTTATTGCACTGAATGTTAATGCACATTGGGAATTCATAAACACAGAGAAATTATTTAGACTTTCCTTTCCTGTATAACAAACATAGAAGGATGGAGAGGTGAAAAAAGTGGTATATTATTTAAAGCCAAGATCCTATTTTAACCTCAGCTAGCTTCTTGCTCATGCGATGCCTAGGTTCAGCCTCTGAGGAGAGGCTGAGCGAGGCACATTTAGGTCAGCTTTAGTTCAGCTTGTTTGGGCACTGTCATGCATAGCCCTGTGTGCAGACAACACTTGATGAAGATGAGTCCATGGACCCCAGCCCTGGCATGTGGTTGCCTGCTGTGGTCAGCCTCGCAGACCACTTATAACCAGTGCCAATTAATGCCCTCTCAGGGAATAGGCTGGGGGCAGCAAAGGCCAATGATGGCTCCCAGTTGGCACTAAAGGCCTCTCTATTTTGGGAAACAAAGAGAATATGGCTGTGTAGACGTGAGCTGTGTTGAGACACCTGCCCTTGGGGCCAGCATATAGGCTCGGCTTGTTCTGCATTGGCATTGGCATAGCCCACATAACCCAGTTTTAGCTACGTGAACAAGCCCACGGGGGGTCTGGTGGGCTCTCTTCAAAGCCCACACTTGCTGTATTCCCTGCATTAGTAGCATAATTACTGCTGTTGACATTGAGGTAAATCTGTGCGCTGCGGCCTGCCCAGTTAATTCCAGCAGAGCCTACAGCAGCAGTATGAGGAACAATGAACTCAGTGATGAAGCTATTGGCCATGTTAGGTGCTTTATTCTGAGATGGTTAAAAGGGGTAAGTTGATAAAACATGCTCTGCCTTTCATCAAACTGGACTCTTCATTTTCTATAGAAAGGATGTGTGACTGATATCCTCTGTGTATTTGACAGTGCTAATCCCCAAGTTGACTCACTCTGACAAAGCTGCCATGGATCATCTTGACAGCATTTTCCAGTGAAATGCAAAAATTATTTCATGAAAAAAATTCTGGGTGTATACACACACACATACACACGTATGTGCATATACAATACATATATATATATATATATACGTATATATATATATATATATATATATAGTTCCTGATTATTCCTGCATTTTTTTTGTTTCTGTTCCAGGGTTAGATAATATTCCCCCTCGTTAGTTTTATGAATTTGTTTTAAAGAAACATCACCCAAAAACACTGTTGGAGGAGTTAACTTGACATTAGTTCCCTTCTCCTTTCATTTGACATAGAATTTTTGGAAAAAGATTAGACCAGATATTTTTCCATACTGAAAACCTGCGGTTCTGCCTAATTAAAAAAATACCTGTACATTGAATTGTTTTCATGTCATTCTAGTTGACTTAAATAATTTGAAAAACATTCTGACAGATGGGATGAAAAGCTGAAATATAAAGGGACACTCATTCAAATTAAAAATATACTCTCTGCTATCTGTCTGGCTGGTTATATGAAGTTCAGTCAAGTGAATGAAAGTCCTGCATGAAAGATCTGCCCCACATCTTCTACTTCACAGACAGATAAGCAGAAAAATATCCTTCTATCACAGCTTAAATTATGCATCTTTAATCAAGGAACCCCAGGTAATGTCAAGGACTTGGCAGAAGTGGTGTTACATAGCTCTAAAAATTTTGTTTTCTGTAACAGAACATCATGAAAATGCTGATTACGTTTATAGAACATCCTGCAGTGCCATCCAAAAAGATCCATCCCTGGAAGGTTAGAAAAGCATCTGAGCCAACCAGCTCTGCTGAACTGCAAGTAGTGTTAGCAGGAGCAAAAAGTCCCAGCAGTGTGACTGCTGCTTCCCAAGATGAACAGTTCTGCATGATACAGCCTGGCATCCCTAAGATAAATCTTCAGCCTTGTATAAAGGCCAGACTTATTCCAGTTAACATCATCTGAAGATTTGAATTGTATTTTGTGATTAGGAGTTGCTTATTTGTCTGAAGTGGAAAATGAAACATAAACATCCAGTGAATTCTCCAGATTCCTATACTGCAAACCTTGCCAGGTCCATCTTGCTTGGATTCTTACACGTATTTTCAGTGGATTTAGCATTTAGAAACAGTACTTACATTTTTAAATTATTGAATCAGCATGGATTTTTTACTATACAAAAGACTGAATGCATTAAAAAACATGAGAGAACAAAGATTATCTCTCTATTTAATATTATTCTTCCATATAATATTTTAAAGTACTTTTAAACAAATAATTTAAAGTCAAGTAATCCAGCAACCATGATGCTACACTCAAGCAGTGCATAGGATTACATATTTGTACTATTTTTTTACTGCTTTCCCTGATTTTAAATTGGCACCTAGAAGCAGTGGGAAAAACGTCCATGGTGTTTGCTTCACTGGGGCAAGGCCTAGGCCTAGGAGATAATGAAGAAGCTTTTGAAAACACATTTGAAACTTGAGACATGGAACTCAAAGCTTTCCATTGATCTGTATAAATAGGAAACTGAGAACTGCCCAGTCTTATGACAAATGGAAATCCAAAAATGCTACTGCCAACTAAACAGTAGGCATATACAGGACAGTAAACTATGGAATACCCTAGTCACAGGATTAGATATCCCTGTGAGTAGAAAATTCTATATGGTTTCAGTAGAAAAAAAAATTGGTTTTTGAAAAATTCGTGACTTGAAGGAAAAAAAGCATATTCTATTAAAAAAGTCTACCTGTGATGTCTGGTATGTTTTCCTTATTTCAGCATTAATAAATCCCAGAATCAGAAAAATAAGAAATGTCCTCTCTTTCCTTCTCTCTATCATTGCTTTGATTATATAATTTATCTTACCCTGTGTAATGTAATATATCATTAAAGTGGATCAGAGTCCATAGTCCATCACTTGCAAGCAATATCCTTTTATGTATGCTTTTCAGACTCCTAGTGCAAATAATTGTCCTCCCTACTGAATAAGGGACATGAAACAACCATAATTGTCCTCCCTACTGAATAAGGGCCATGAAACAACAGCGACTGCTGCTAGGTATGCTCAAAAGAATTTAGTTTTTATTGTGGTTATATCTTCTGCCTCCTATTTTCTATATGAAAGACTTATTATTAGTTTGGGTTAATGATGTAGCTTCTCCTACAAACCTGTTCTCTTCTTTCCACTAGAAAATGGGATAGTCTTCTAGGGATATAAAGTGTGATTCAGCCCCATCACCACACATCTTTTTCTCATGGTCCTTTACTGTCTCCCACTGTATCAGTAAAGGAATGAGTTTTGCTTCTTACTGACCACCTACAGCATTCTGAATAGCAAAAACTTTCTCTGAACACTGCTCTAAAAACTGTGAAATTATTATCTATGTAAAACAATGTTAGGATAATGTTAAACCCATGTCATGCTATACCCCTTCAGGGATTAGCAAAGATTTAACAGTCCTGTCCTTCCCTAACTTGGTTGCAAAATTGATTTCTTGTGTGTGGTGGCAGGGGTAAAATTGCAACACTGCCTATGAGGAGCAAATAAAACTAGGACAATTTCACCATATTGCTTAATCTACTTTAAACTTGAATTTTTAACACAGCCTCAAACAAGTAACTTAACCAAAGGAAACTCACTTGCATTTATTCTTGCAGGTGTTTGAGGGGTTTTATTCATACATTGCAAGAGAAAAGAAAACAATGTTTAAAAAAATCGACAAGACATACAGCTCTATGAAATTCTTCAGGGTTTAAAACTTTAGGTAAAGTCTCACTCATTTCATGTATGATACAAAGTTGTACAGAAAAATTCTATATCTAAACCAGACTAATTCAACTCTGTAAAACCTCAGCAATAGCATTTCTTGAATTTGCCATCCATACATATTCCTGGTTTTATTTGCCATTTTAGTATTCATTTGAATTCTCTTTTTCTAAGGACTTAAAAAATATTTTAAAAGAGCATTTCTGCAAAACAAAAGTAAAATAAATATATCAGTCTAACAGGATATAGCAAGTCATAAACCAGCATTCTACATACAATTTCATTTTCAGTTTATTGAAATAGAAATCATTAATTTTTAAATAAATATAGAGCTTGTAAATTTCCCCTTGCTTAAATACTTTGAAAGTTCCTTTATGCACTTTAACTTAGAAGGGCTTTTAAAAATAACTTCATCATTGAAAATAAAAAAGATGGCAGGGATTGGAATTTTTACCACTTTTTGCCTGTATTTATTTGTCTGTGTATGTAGTAGCCTGCAGATTATATTTAGTGCTTTTTATCCTCAGGGAAAGAACTCCAAATTAATTCATGTACATTTCTTTTCAAGTTTTGCGTACTTTTCTGACACATGATCATTCTGTGACAGAGAAAAATGTGAGTCTCTCCTCTATCACTTTTCTATAATTTAAATGATTATCTGAATAAAGCATTCAAATTATGGCTTTCACCTCTCTCAGTTAAATCATGCTAATTTAGCTACTGGCAGAGAATTTCAAATAAAATTAGTGTCTCGTTCTGAGACATGATGTTAATAAAAGTATTAATTACTTCTTAGAAGGCATATCTTTTTCTCCAGACTTTTAATTTTGCCAGGAGAAAATCTCTGCTGTATTTTTCCCTCTTCTCCCCAGCACAGAATTTCTCTCACAGTCATAAAAAAGCAAACAAACAAACAAACAAACAAGAGAGAGAGAGAGAAAAAAAAAGGGAAAACAAACCAAACACCACCCAACAAAAAAATCCCCAAAGCAACCAAACAAAAAAAACCCCCTTTTTTTCCTTCTTACTGGAAACCTTTCAATCCATTTCTTCTGTATCCTCACAGGCTACTCGAGCTATCTCTCTTTTTAGGGGATACACTTACTTTGAAAGTTCATCTTTCTACCTTTGAAAGCATACATCTCTGGTGTCTTATCAAACCAAATGCACAACACAGCCTATATTCTAAACTGTTACCTTTCTATGAGAAAGGAAATTTTTTTCTTGTTCAGTTCCATATACTATACCATGGTCATAAACCAGGCAGCTTTGACTAAAATCATAATAGAAAAAGTGCATGCAACAAAAATTAATGAGAAGTGCTGAATGCATGTCAAAGGTTTTGCACAGCATGAACTGTTCACTATTTAGGAAGAAAGCCTCTCCAGATATATTTACCCGCTTGTCAGTATATCTGGGAAACAGAACTATTAAGTCTCTAATCTCCACCTCAGGGATAATGATCATTCCTCTCTTCTATCTGACCACTTAAAAAAAACAAAACAAACAACCCTGTAAGCTTTCAATGCATTACCAATGTTCTTTTCTAGAACAATGTTTTACAATGGGGACATAAATATCTGGTTTAGATTGATATTGAAATAATTGGCAGTGGAAGACATTTTTTGGAAGGCTAACTTTTTTCTTTTAACCTCTGCATTCAGAGGAACATAGATAATAGACTATTTGATTGCAGATACTGTAACAATGCAAGAGGATTTATCATGGACTGGTTCTGTAACAATAAAGCACAATAATAGATAAAAGTAATGTACCATTTAAAATAGTTTGGCTAAGAGATTCAAACTAAAAAAGAAGCAGATACATAGTGTTTTCTGATGCTGGAGAAAGTTATTAGAAAATTGAAGTAGAACACAGATGTACCAGGCACAGAAGTACCAGACGCTGAAAACATAAAAGAATCTGTCATTTTACCTTCATTGTTTTCCAACATTAAAGCATGATCTGTAGACCTCTTGTTTGCTTGGTCACCATTTAATCTCTGCATTTCACTTATTAATACTCCTTCTAAGCAAAACAGGCACTGGGCTATACAGAAGCTTTCATTTATGTTGCCCTGATTTGTGACAGTTTTAACCTTTCTTCACAGTACATTGCTGTACCTCTGTCCAAAAGCAGCAAAACCTTTAGCCATTACCTTCACCCTTTTAAAAAAACATCACATAATATTCTGTAAGGTGGTATGAACTCAATGTGCAAGTGATACATGTGTTATTATTCCATAAGGTTTGTGCATTCATTGTAGACATACCTTGGATTTCCCCTGGAGTGAGAACTAACCGTCCTCTGGCTGTGCCAGGACACTGCAAACAATGTGCAATTGTTGGTGCACATGCAATCCTTGCAATGGAGCTTGGTGCAGGTGCCAGCAGCCTCACTTCTTGTGGGGCATCCACAGTTTCTCTGGGTAACCTAGTCCAGTGCCTCACCACCCTCATAGCAAAGAATTTCTTCCTTAAATCTGATCTACACCTACTGTCTTTCCATTTAAACCCATTACCCCTGGCCTATCATTACATGTCTTGTAACCCTGTAGTTTGTGTCTATTGCTGACTTCCTTAAAAACTGATTATTGTCTTGACTTTTACCCTTCAGAACAATCTTAATTTCTCAGTTACACTTAGCTTTCTTCATGTTTTTTCCAGATTAGGAACATTAAGTCCTGAAACTAACACTGGGCCTACCTGCACTAAATAATAAAACAAGAGTTAAAAGGAATGGGTAAGTCATATCATTGTACTTTATCCTGACAGCAACAGCACTGAGGCCAAAAAAAAGCATGCAGAGTCCTTCTCCAGTTCAAGTGATGTTTATTGGCACTTCATGTTAATTTTAATTTAAATTATCTGTTAATTGTAATTTTAATTCCTTTTAACTTCCTAAATTGTTTAAGAGTCACAAGTAAAAAAGAAAGGATGCCCTGTATGCTTAATCATTATACAGAGATAAAGGCTCATGCATGTGTCCACATACAAGAAAACAGATTCAGACACTGAGAGGAAGGCAGAAGTAAACTTCACTGTTAACAGTTTGGTAGAAAGTTAAGACCAGATTTTATTAAGCTAAACTCAAATATTTATTTTAGAGGGAACATAATACAAAGACTAAACTTATATGATGAGTATATATAAGAATACGAGAAATAATTTTTAAGTAGCTGAATTTTTGCTAGTATTTTTAATTTACAGGGCACCTCACATGCATGCATAGGAGCACTCAACATGGAAAATATGGGAGAACTATCTAGTGAAAGAACATCAGCCATTAATTAACCCAAGCATCACAAAACTGGGAAATGCACAGAGAAGGAATTCAGCAGCCTTAGGTAACCTCTGGGAAGAAATGGAGCCGACACCCTACACGTACTGCACAAAACAGTACTTTAAAGTAAGCAATTTTTCTGATAATGAGTGAATCTATATGTCAGATGTGTCAGTGGTGAAAAGACAAGCCTGTGAGATGAACACAAGATCTCATTGCCTGTAAAATGCAATGCTCTTTTAAAACAAATCAAATCCTCTCCTAGACAGAATGCCAAACAAAAGTGGGAGCTCCAAACGGAAAGCAGCAAGTACATTTCAGTATTAGAAGATCTATTTTTAATCTTCTTTCTGACCACATTTTATAAATACACTAAAAGCCAGTGCAGAGGAATGGAAAAAATTCCAAATTCTTTGGACCAACAGCAGTGATGTAATTAAAAACAAGTATGAATTGCCCCCAGGGACAGGCTGGGAAAGCTGTTAACTGTATCCTAATTTCTAAGTTGCTAGTGTCTCCAGCAGAACTGAGACACCAAATTTTAAAGATTTACTTAGTCCTTTCAGATCTCTGGCCTTACAGATTTTTTTTTTGCCTTGGTGGCCACTCTTTTTATCCATCTGCCAACACGTGGTACTGTGTTTTGATTATTTCTTTTTGTTTTTCACTCCCATTCCTGTGTCTGGCATCTCCATGTATTGCAAAACTCTCAAAAGTTTTTCATTTTTAATTCATGTTCAGAATATTGTTCTACATTTCCCACAGAAGCACCTTTCTACTCGACAGAGCAAATTCCAAATGGGAGGCAATGTGAGTAATTTTTGGATGTTTTCTTACTGCCAGCACTCTCAGCTTTACCATGGAAGCTAAACAACCAAAAAATTCAACATTTCATCCCAGGTATTTAGAAATACCAAATGTAGGTGCTAGGGGTCAAATCAGTAGAACCCTCACCCTCATCCCAATTATAACATGTTAATATGGATTAACTCCATTGCTATGGGTTTGTTCCATGGATTGTACAGATTTTCTCTATTAGCATAAATGAGACAGTATCTTCACAAGAACTCTCTTTTTCTTTTCATATATTCATTTCCATTCTTGGTCAGATGAAATGATAGCTCTGAAATCAGGCTGTCACTTATATAATTTGAAAACCTACTTACTATAGAGCTTGAAACCATACTCCTCCTACACTCATGCACTCCTTTTCGAATTAACCTTCAAGTCAATGAATATTTAATTTTTACATTATTTTCAGCATCTCATCCCTCCACAGTACGTGTTTACTGGATAACAACATAGCTGATATGGTGCTAAATTATTTGAAGCACAAGAGATGAAGTAAAAAGGGCTACAGACCAACTAAATACTCCCGAATACAGAAAGTCCAAGTCCAAAGATTAAAATTCTTTGTCAGGTGTTGAAATCTAGGCAGAAGTTAGGGACAGAGAAACTCAGGAAAGATATAAAACACCCTTTCCAACCTTGACAGCAGCCCTAAAAATGGGCTATTAAGGAAATTAAATTACTGGAGGCCACTACGATACATTAGAAACAAATCAACAGCTCACAATGCCACATGTATCTTCTTTCCAATATTTTTAATAGCTAAACACTGTATCAAGAGGTACAGAGCTATGAGAAATAAACTGATCACTTGGTCTAATGCTATAAACCTAAAAGCAACAAAAACAAAAGTCAAGCAAAGAGATATTACTTATGTTTTAAATAAGCTAAAGACTTTCTTTAAAAGCAGACAAACAAAACAAAGCAAAATCAAACCCAACACAACCCATACCAAACCAAAGAAAGAAATTAACCTAGAAAAAAAATCTGTGTTAAAATTCCTGTTCCAGCCATCTCAGAGCATTTTACAGAAATCTATTGGTCAGATAAAAAAATTCACTTGTACAGTGAATCCACTTCCAGGTTCAAATTTTGACAAGAGCATATTCTACTCCTTAGAGTTAGTCCATGTTCCTATGAACCTCTATTAAGTTCCAATTATTTATTTGTATCAGGCAGAGGAGCAGTTTGACACTGTGTCATTTCTCTGCTGACTGCCCTACTCATTTCTTGGTTACATGGCTTTGGGGCTCTCCCATCTTCCTCCATGGCCTCCAAATGGAGTTGGCTCCAAAACTAAAAACTAAAAACTAAAAAACAAACAAACAATCAAAAAAACCAAAACTCCATTATCAAATTGATATTTTCTAAATGATCCAACTGCAGCTTGAATACCATGAGCAAACTCATAGATTAAATATAAACTGGTGTTTTCACTTATTTGATGTAAAAATGTTTAAGGGAGAATAAAACCAGCAATAACTATAACAGGGAGCAACAGGATGTTCCTGCATTGCTGGGATTAGTTGTGTCATGTTAATTTCCCTATTGAAAGTATTCATTGTGTTTTTTTAAAAGATTATGAACTGCAGTATGCAAATAAGAAGAAAAGAGTACCTCTGTTTCCATCTGATACCAACAGTTGACTTACAAACTCATGAATCCCTAAGAAAAGCAAGTCTTGCAAATTACTGGTGTATTTAACAGATTTCTAAAAGGATTTAGAAAATAGATTTTCATTAGGCAGCTAGGGTTTGTGTTTATTTTTATGTCTGCTTAGGGAAGAGAGTTATTTATACTTTTCTTTTGAATCTATTATTTATGCATTAATTCTCCTTGACATGAATAGCATCTCAGGGAAGGGCTGATCCTGGGTCTAAAGAAGATATGCAAAGCTAAATATCCATGTGTGCAGAAATCTGATTGTTGGGATTTATAGTTATAGCATCTTTCCTTACTAAATGTTTTCGATGAATCTTTAATTTCATGTTATTGCACAGGACAGCAAGAGAAATCCTTTAAAATGCAGAAATCAACATTGAGCAACTGTTAAAATGAGCAGCAATTACACCAAAAATAGTGGTTGGGTAAAGCCAGACTAATCTTCTGTGGCTTCACATGTAACCCAAGACTGAAATTGATATCAACTATTTCTACGTTTACAGAAACAAAGCAGAGAGTATGTGTTCTTTAAAAAGACTACAGTTTGATTTCTATTGAATTCTTCTTTTTTTCTCCAGACATACACTGCCTACCCACAAGGCTACAGGATTATGTTGGAGAGGGTATTCCCTGATGTTACAGATTACATAAAAGGACAATGTTCCGCCTTCCATTCTCCCTTTAGCTATCCAGGGCAGCCATATTTTGTATGGTATAGAGCAAGAATACTGAAAGCATGATAAAAGCAGTCGCTTCTGACTTTCAAGAGAAAATTGTTCTAGTCAGGAAAACCAGCTCCCAGCACCACTCTAAAAGATTGTAGTAAGAAAGTGAGACTCAACACGATCTTAAAACACAATATGTTCCTCTCAGTAAGAAAGTAAAAAGATATCATTTTACATTGAATTCCCTAAATAATCTTGCTGATGGTATTTTTTCAGGATTTTGTTGCTTGTTTGAGTTTTTTTAAGCGGGATTTCAGTTCTACATGCCAAAGGAGATGGGCTGCTGATTAAAGTTGTTTGATCCTACACCAGCAGACTGAAGACCTCCCACTGCCTGCTTAAACTGCTCCCTCACTTTCTCAAATGCATGTCTTCATTATTTTAACTTCATCTGTAGCTTTGTGTAATAAAAAACAAAGTCATTTGTCTGGTATGTATTTACATCACTCTGATACCAGTCCTCTGTTTTCATAAATAGATTTTCAGTGTGTCATTTCCGCGTATGTTACCCTATTGCATATTCCCAAGTTACACCAAAATTATTATGAGGACATGCTCATCCTAATATAGACCTGAAACAGCACTCCTATCGTGGAGGTCCTTTTCAATATATTTTCTGTGAAAAAATTTCTTTGAAAACAGTAATACAGCAAAGTATTTGGCTGGTACTTTATTAATGCTATGTACAATGTCTGTCCACAAGAAAAATTCATGTCAGAATAATTAACAATACATGTCACAACTCATTAGAATCAGCACAGGAAACTATTGCTGCTGGCAACACAAGTGATGCACACAAGTCAGCTAGTGGCAAAGACATGTCAGTTTCTAATCACAGGAGGGAGGGACATGATATCTCTTCTGATCAAAAAGTACTTTCTCCATTTAAATTTAGTACTCATGTTGATGAAACAGTTTTTCACTTCAATCTATTTTAATCAGATAAAAAGATTTTTTTTTTAATTTTTTTTTTTTGTGCCATGTACATGAGGCAGTACCTATAACTCACGGTAAACTTAACAGAATGCAGAATACAGGAAGAAGTTATGTTTGAAAACCAGAAAGCTTTGTAATAAACTACATAATGAAATAGTATCATATATTTATCATAAATAATAAAAGCAGCATGAATATGTGATACCTTTCTATTAAATGGTCAGTGTTACTAAAGTCAGAGAAAAACTACCCCTTTCTTGAGGAGGAAAGTAAGATAGAAATAAAAAGGTAAATGTAGCTTCCTCAAAAAATGTCATAATATAACATGCAAGAAAGCATGATTATAGCTTTTCAAAGTAGATTATGGTTTCTGTACATGCACAGTTCTAGGGATTGTATGAACAGTCAGATCACATCTAACTGGTTATTCAGTCTCACATGCTTGTATGGTTGCAGGAGAGATTTTTGCACACATAGTTCTGTTGCACAAATATTAGCCTGTGCTTCCTGCTGTAAAGGACTGAGGTCATGTCTAAAACAGAAAGTTCGTCTGGCAGAATTCTGACCTGATTACAACTTGACATTGCACTGGAAGGAGAGATACATACTTGCTGAACTGCCTTTGCCAGTGCTAAATATCCTCCATTTAAAGGTCCGTTTTGGAAAAAAACATGAGATATACTCACTTTCTATTGACCCTAACCCCTCTGCTGAGGAGTTCCTCAGGGACATCTTGAAGCATGTTCTGACATGTCCACAAGGAGATGAGGTTCAAATTCTCGCAATTCCCTTTTTTCTAGCCCACTGTGTTTTTTCCCATTCTTTCACATCCACATTTCTGTTGCAGATTTCCAGGATACCTTTACATGTATCTGTTCAGTCACTCAACCAGAAATAGGGCCCCAGAGACCTAAACTCCACAGTAGAGCCTGCTCTCATATGAAACCTCCCACAGGCTCTGCTCCCAAGGTAGCCAGTGGAGTTGTGCTGGACACAAGGTGTAGTAGCTGACGATGGCCATGAATGAAAAAGGCAAGATGTTCTAGACATTTGATGCTCAGCATGGCTCAACAAAACAGCAGGAAGCTAGTGCTAAAGAATGTGCCATGTTATACTGCCCTACAAACCTGGGAAAATCACCAGTGATTCCAAATTTCACGAAGGTTGAAATGTCCTCTGGCATAGAGACACTGGTGACAGCAAATGGAGGTTGTTCATTTTGCAGCCCACAGCCCAGATGTTGATTCACTTGGGACAAGAAAGACCAGGAAGTGTACAGTGAATATAATCTTCCCACAGCACTGCTACATGGGCTCAATCTGCCCTGATACAGCACAGTATCCTCACAGCCATATGGAGGCACACCCACCCTCTTCTTTCATATCTAAACTTTGGCTGTCTGTCCAAGACAGTTACCTAAGGCTGATAGTGGGATGGATAAACCCAGCATGGGAACAGATTGTCAGTCAGGTGTGCCTGACCAGACTGTGGCAGTCAGTCAGGACTGTGGCAACAGGAACAACAGGGAGACTTGAAATAATTTTGGAAGGCACAAAAGTGTGTTGTGTAACCCAGCCCAGCTCACCACATTGTGCCTCTAAGCACACAGGGACAGAAGAACAGTTATGCTGGCCCAGACAAAAGGTCTAACTAGACTCGTACTTTTCTGACAGTGGTCAGCAATAGATGCTGAGAGAAGAGTACAAAAGTAGAGCAGGCAAGTGGTGGCACTTATCCTGAACATCCTTCCAGCCTCAGGACTTCCTAAGTCAGAGGCTTTCACATTGTATTTCATTGTCTTTGATTAATTGCTTTTCCAGTAATTTGTGCTGGTTTTTTTTGAAACTGTGTAAAATTTTAGTATCCACAACAAGTTTTGTTAAGAAATTCTACACATTTTTGGGAAGTTTCCAAGGAACTAAATTAATGAGTTTACTTTGAAGAGTTAAATAATTCAACCTGATGTTCATTATATTTTATACCAAAGGAAATAGCAAAAAATTGCTCAGTATTTCTAGTTTCATGACCATGTGAGATCTCATTGTCTTAGAATCATAGAATCATAGAATTGTTTATGTTGTAAAAGACCTCTAAGATCATCAGGGCCATTAATGCAGGACCACCATATTCACTTGTCCCCAGGTGCCCCACCCACAGGCCTTTTGAACACTTCCAGATGATGATTTCACCACTTCCTTGAGCAATAATTAACTTGGCTTTGAATTTTTTGAAACTCTCAAATGCCTCTTATGAACAGAGTAGATGGTAAAAGCCTGCATATATATATAAATAGGAATGTGATACTCATTAGGTCATTCATGATTTGAAAGTGAAGTTAAATTGTGATAAACAATGTGCAAGCAGCAGTACCCTTCAGAGCTCATGAACTTGAATATTAATACTTCAGTTTAACACCAATGCGTGTGTGAAGTGTTTTCTAACACAGCCTCTATTTTGTCCCACAGGCCAGTGTATGTTTCCTTCTAGTTATTTGTCTTATTCATGAAAGGCCTGTTACACACTTCCGAGACCTCCTACAGCTTCTGCCATTCTACTATTTGTCTTGTACTTTCTGCTTTTTTTCAGCCATGTTGTGCATTAATCCTTTGTGCTTCTTCTTGGACTCAAGCACCCTCAGACATCATTTCATGAACCCTCACCTTCCACTAATTATACTTGAGAAGCAGAAGTGATGTAAACTACCCTGCTTCTTCTGATTTTCTAATCAAGGTCTATTAGTAGGGGACTCTGACTTTGAAAAAGGCAAATATGCACTTTGAATAAAATATCAAGGGAGGAAAAATAAAATTATCTTGGTGAAAATTTGAGAAGTAGTATATTTGCTTTGGGGCTGTTCCACAATTTGAGACATCACAAACATGAAGGCACTCATGAGAGTCCCTGGGAAAGGTGTTTGTGAGAAGAGAAAGAACTGTCAGAGTGAAACCAAATTATTGAAAGGCAAGTAGGTGATGAGCACTGGCTGCTGACTGTTGTTAGCCTGCTCATGACTTGAATGTGGGTTCTTGCCATGAATTCTATGTACCAGCCCGGATCTCTCTGATTTTAAATCCTACTGGTTATCTGAAAGATCCCTTTTCCTCTCCTGCATAAATTCATCATTACTGGGTGCTGCCAGTGTCCTTCTTTTCAATCTGAAATGGTGTCCTCTCTCATTCCATCAGTGGCAACCTGACAAGGTTGGAACTTTTTTGGTAGCCAGAACAGGTAAGTTTTGGAGAGAAGCACTAGATTATCCTTTGTTTTTCTTAATTTAACATGAAAGTATTGTTGTTTCTTGTCCTTGTTGAATGAAGAATTTTGTCATTTGCAGGGGCAGTTTTGCTTTGGAGACTGAAATCAAGAAGAACTTGTTGAATCAGCCTTTAGACAAAAACTTTACAGTGCAAGCTAAGTTTGAGAAATTGCTATAAAACTACTGAGAAAAAAAATCTAAGTCCAAAAGTAAAGCAGAAAAAGGAGTTGTTTACAGTGCTGCAGATCATGACTGGTCCTCTAATGCTGTGCTTTATATTGGAAAGACATTTTGTATTATGAAGACATAACACAAATTAATTTAAGTGTTTATTTTCGGGAAAATTAGAAATAATAGAAAAACAATCACATCTCACTGGTCTGCCATGCTTTAGAAGCCATGCAAATCAAAACAATTAGTAAATCTACATTTTATTTGTTTTACATGTTAATGACCACAACAAAATGTGCCAATTCAGAAATGTCATTCAGAATGTCACTTGAGGGAGGAATCCTGCCAATGATAGCTGTATTGACAAACACAAAACATAAAACATGTACATAGTTTTGATAATATGCTTTATTTCATAAAACACTGTTTCATTCTTATGGATTAATTGACAGGGCAAACATCCATTAAATATAATTATTACTTGACATTTATTAATCTGACTGTATCTTTGTCTTCACCAAGTATGTACATGTCTACCACAACCTCACTGAAGGAGCTGCTAAATTGAGCCTTTGATAATCTCAAAATAATGTTATTCAGCTTTCCTTCTATAGCCCATCCATTCAGTTTTCTGGTGTACTCCATCACCATCCTCCCTCTCTGTAAAGCAACTGTGTTCTGCTTGGCCGTCCGCTTCTATTTTGCTTCCTGCTTGCCGGTGCAGTGATTCACCACCTGGTCTAATCTCGGATTTACAACTGTGTTGACAGTTCACAGTCAAGGAGATGAGGCAGTGAAAAGGACCACCAGGATAAATTAAATAAACCTGGAATTTGTCCATCTTTAGAAAGTGGTGCAAAGTCCCTTAATCTCTATCACCCCAAAGAGTTTTTATAATAATAGTTCCTCCTTCTATGTGCCCTCCTACTTCTATTTGAAAAAAACTGAAAAAAATAAATACAAGCAAAACAATGAATTCAATAAACTCACCAGAAGAAGAATGATACCCCCAACATCAAGCAGAAATGGACACTCCAAGAAATAAGAGAAACTCATTATACCCATTAAGGACTTTTGCAATTAAAGACGTGGTATATCTTGGGTTGCAATACAGGATGTGACCAAAAGTATGTATTCTATCACCATCTATTGAAATCAACTGGGGGAGTGACCCTTATCTCTGTGGGAGATATCCTCGGCTAATGGGCCATCTCTTAAAACCATGTGGGGCAGTGTTCTTTATCTTCTCCATGATCCATCCTTCTTCGAATAAGGTATCTTCTGATAATGGACCATTGAGTCCCATTGTATGACTGATAAAATTACATCATCCCACTGTGTGATGCTTCATCCAGGGAGAGGAGCCAACCATTTCCCACCTAAATAAAATGTGAGATTTGGAACACCAAGGCAGCCTTTTTCCACTGGATTCCAGAGGAAAACCAAACCTTTCCACATCATCACTGGACCTTCAGAGGAATACTGCATCCTTCTACAGGATGACTGCTTCAACAGAACCACATCTGTTACTCCAGGAGGACTGCAGCCACCATTTAATCGGACTGCTATCAACACCCTGACTGATGGGGTGTTAGGTTGTATTCTGCCTCTGTCAGTGTCTTGGGTTTCATTTGGGGTTTTTTTGTGGTTTTTTTTTTTGTTTTTGTTTTTGTTTTTGTTTTTGTTTTGTTTTGTTTTGTTTTGTTTTTGTTTGTTTGGGTTTTTTTTGTTTGGTTTTTTTTTTTTTTTTTTTGCATTACTGTATTTTTATTTTAATTTTTCCTAGTAAAGAACTGTTATTCCTATTCCCCTATCTTTGCCTGAGAGCTCCTTAATTTCAAAATTATAATAATTTCGAGGGAGGGGGTTTACATTGTCCACTTCAAGAGAGGCTTCTGCCTTTCTTAACAAACACCTGTCTTTCAAACCAAGACATGGTATTATACAGAAGGTGCCCCCCACAATGTGATATTATGAAATGCAAAGAAATGAGCAGTAGAGAGAGGAAGATATATGTACATGAGATTTTAACAGACCCAAGGCAACTGGCAGACAGGAGAAAAATTTTCAAATCTTCCTGTAAATATTTTGGGCCTGCTAAAGGTATTAGTGCAAATCAGTCACATTCCCTTGAATTTAATGGCATATTACTGACAAAAGCTTAGTGTGAGCCCATCTGCCCCTTTTGCTCCAATTGGATGGCTAAGAAAATAAGGGGCTGTTTACTCATAAAATTAAACCAAGAGCTATATTTTCTAGGAAAAGTTCCATGGGACAATACATGTGTCATTTCTCTGTGAGCTCTGTGTCCAATCTTTATTCGGCCAGAAAATGGCATCTCAGCCTTTGCTTCTGCCAGTGCTTGATGTTGTCATGAGATTTTACCACAGGAAAAAGAAATGTAAATTAGTGTCCTTTCAAAATTTCTGGTATGCACATACATACAAGCCACTTTTGACAAAATGCTGTACAACCTGCTTTTGGAACATCTCTAGGCTTTGCTAATAAGGCTTTGACTTCAAAAGTACCAGCACAGAATATTCCTTCCTACCTATACTTTATTTTTACCTTGTTGTTAAGTTGTGGAAAGGAGATACAGCATCCCACAGAACTTCGTTTTGTTCCTCCTCCTTCCAAAATTTATATTTGGAACTTTATTAAGAAGAGGGACTTGGTTTTACTTATTAGCTTTCTAATTTTGACTGACTTGGGTGCCTTAATGATCCTTGGCACTTGTGTGCATCTCCTATTATGCTTACTTGCACTTCAGTGACAGAAGTGCACATTAAAACTCAGTCATTTGGAGTTCCTGAATCTTCCCTGAACAGCAAATACTACCTCTATTTATGCTTCACCCCCTCCTACAGAGAGATAAAGAGGCTTAATCTTCTCCTAGGCTCTGCATGATCTTCTTTTATCTCCTTAGCTATGTTCCATATAATGAAAGTCACATCACAGAGTGGCTTTCTGCCTCTTCCCAAATTACTTTCAAATTAATTAATGTCCTAAGTTTAGAATGTTTAGAGGGATTTTAATTTTTACTTGACAATTTTAGATTGCATACACACTTTCTAATATTTTTCTTATTATGTATATTTTTAGATCAGTGACCTTTTGGATGTATGATTCATGCTGTTTTAATTTTTTCCAGCTGGTCCATTTTCACTTAAGTTGATACAGATGTTCTGAAACAGATACTTTTATCATTAAACCACTGATTACTCACCTGTGCTCCCAACTTTTTCATTAAAAATAAATCAATTTTTTTCTCCTCTAGTCTCAATTTTTTTCCCCCAAATTTTCAGTAGAAACCTTTCAGGACAAAAAACCAATATAAAAAGAAAGCCCATGCACCTGTACACTAATGCCACCTGCCACAGATCAGGAGCTATTCCAAATCAGATAATGCTATTTCCTTTATCATGTAACTTCTAAGAATCAATCACATAGTCCATTTATTAATGCAAGTAACTAAGATTTATCATTCTGTGCATACATCAGACCACAATGAGGTATGCCAAAATAATTTTATGCTTCCTTGGATTGTATTCTACACACATGGCTCTTAGATACACTCTCAAAAATACTAACAAGCATATCCATCAGTAGCTGAGCATTCAAAAAGTAAATATCATAGCATGTGATTTGTCCATTGAGGTGCAGATCTGAGCTTTCATTAGGTTTCTTTCACATGTAAATTGTGGGAGCAAAGAGCATTTCCACGTTTTTATTACTGAGCATGTATCCTTTCTTCACTCTTATTTTGTCATGAGAAAAATGTCTATTGTCAGCCCTGGTCCCCACCCTGAAATTCTCCTCTTCCCCTCCAAAACCTACAAAGGCACATAAGATTCACTCACAGTTCACGAATTTGACTTACCCTTAACCTCTGGAAGAGCAATTCCATATTACTTCTGTACTCAAAAAGTCACCTCTTTACTCTTGCATTTTTCTCCATCAAAAGGAGAATCATAAATAGTACCCCAGGAAAAAAAAAAACCAAAAACCAAAAACCAAACAAACAAAAAAAAAAAAAAAAAAAAAAAAAAAACCAACAGAAAAAAACAACAACAAAAAAACCTGTAGCAGGGCTCTGAAAATAAGGGCTTCGGGAAAATTAATGGGGTTTCTCAGTTAAAGCACAAAGACAGCATCAAACTTCCCAATCATATTACATGCAAAATGTTAGGGGGAGAGAAAAGCAGCTGAGGAAGTTTTTGGACTTTGACTGTCAGTGCCTTTTCAGTGTAATCTACAGCATGTAGCAAAATCTCTAAAGATGATTCAAGTGAAATACCAGACATAAAAAGGCACGAGTAATGTTGATATAAACAGATCTTAGAAACTGGCACTTAAATATGCTTTAAACATTTCTGTTTGCAATTCTATTAACAGTAATCTACTAGATTTTTTTTTCTTTTATGATGTTCTCTCCAATGAGTGCAAAGTTGTTAAACGTTTTGTGTTTCTCATAAAGTGTTCCTGTCTGACATGCTTGTATTTGTCTGTTACTTATTCTATGTGAACCATAAACCCAACAAGAAGATTAAAGTACAGACACCCATTGCAGTCATGACATAAATTGTGTATCTTTCTGGAGGACAATGGTATTAAAGACTTTTATTGCAAAGAGCTGCAGATGTTGAGCTCATAGGCCTGAGCCTAAATATACAAAGAAGTGTTGATAGTATTTTCTTGAAAATGCTTTTAAGAATGTCTAAAGAGCTGGTTAAATAGAACAAAAAGCAACCAGTAATCTCAGTACAGAGAAAACAGAGATACTTTCTTCTGGGGAGCAGAATCTGCCCCTTCTTATTTGACTGACTACTCACACGCTATAAACAGTGAGTATTCAATATGAATCTTTTGCTGACCATCTACGGTCTGATTTTTTCAGATCAAATACTTTTAAATAATGGTCACACATGTAGAAAACAGAGTAAGTTTGCACATACTTACCCATAAAAAAAGAACTACAATCACAAAAATCAGTCAGGACACATTGCCCTGTCATCCTTGTTCATGTCAGTGCTCATTTCTTCCACAGATTTTCTGCTCACATTCATGGGATAACCTTCAAAGTGAACAGATCATAAAAATGGTCCTATTTTTTAGCAGAACAAAAGATTTTTGGAGCAAAAGGTGTCATATTTTGTTGTAGCAATAATAATTGCTTGTCCTCAACTTTGAGCTCAGACTACTCTGCATCACAAGTAGGCTTAATACAATTAATACTATCATATTAATGCAAAATCAAAATGGGTAATATAAAGCAATAATGAAGATGAAAAGGGACTCCCACAAGCTATATAGTCCAAACAGCTGTTCAAAAAATGATCCAGCATCCAAGCTAGGCCAGGCTGATGTTAAACCAGATTGAAATAGAAAACAGACCACAATCATGATTGTCCTTTGATACTTTAAAGTTGTTCAGTTACTAAACTGTGCGGGTTGTGCATGAAAAGTCACCTGAAAGGAGGAGCACAAAGCATAAAAAAACCCAGAGAGGCTGTTTCCTCTATGAGAACTTCCTCTGTGAGCTACAGGGACCAATCGGAAAGCTGATTTCATAACTGACAGCCTGGGTAACCAATTAAAAAGTTATTTCACTTTCATGAATCACATTGGTAAAGTTAATCTATGTCTTTTCACTTCCATCGAGGAAGCGGGTAACAACCGGCCCGGCCCCCTCCCCATGCGGTTTGGCTGGGCAGGGGTGGGGGAGCCACCAGGGCCTCCCCTGTTTTTCAGCTAAGGGCCTTGATGGCCAGGGGAAAGTGAAACCTTTGCTAAGGTCTTAGTTTCCCCAGCATGGCCACAGCCCAGCTGGGGCCCTGCCGCTATCTTAAAAGCAGCCAGAAAGAAGAAAAGCCCCCCAGCTGCTCATGCAGCTTGGGAGAAATGCAGCTGGAACAGAGCCCAGCCGAGTCTCCTTTAGGCAGCCTGAGTGGCCTGAAAAATCCTGGCACGGCTCCCTTCACTTTCTGGGTGCAATTTTAACCTTTCTAATGCTTGAATAAGACTGCAGATCTCCTGAGCTCCCCTGAATGAGAGGAATAAAGCAGGGAGTATACTGAAGTCAGTGAAGTGGGAGCTAAGTTTCCAGATGGGAAGAGATTGAAGAGATGCCACGGATAAGTTGGCTGAAAAACCTTTTTTGTAGGCTATGGGGGGACTGGACTACACTGAAATTCCTTTAAATTGTGAAAAACTACTTGGGGGATTGAAGTGCTTGAGAAAAAAGATCCTTTGCCTCGAGGGAATGGGGCTCTTTGTTCTGGAGACTGGAAAGATGGACAAAGACATTTAATGGAAAAAGAGATGAAGAGAATTTTTGTCTTTGAACAGCTTGGCCTTAAAAGTAATACCCCATGTGTGTGGCATAACCCTTAACACAGCTCTGGAAAAACTGTTGTTATATATGTGATTCTTGCTAATTAAATTGTAACAATATTGGCAAAATTGTGGCATTATAATCAATAGAAAAATTGCATTTAATTGCTATAAAGCAAAAAAGAGATAAAGGAAATGGTTAAACAAAGCAGAAAAAAATCATCATCCAGATGTTAGGTGGGAGGCAGGATAGGAAGGGTAGTGGTCTAAGAACAAGTGTCTAGAAATAGGTGTTTGACATTGATCTGGGCCAAATTGGGATGATTCCAAAGAGTTGGTCACTGGACTGAGGCCTCTTGTGGGAATATATATTTATTATATAACTCTAAGCTCAGTGCGCCTGTGCTACCTGCCAGGTCAAACAGTGAACACTGAGGAAAACCCAGAGCCTTCATCAGAAACAAGACCCTCGAAAGGAGGAGAGACCCCACAACCACTGGTGACGCATGCACAACACAACATAGAGACGTAGATTTTAGGAACAGAAACTAGGAGGAGCTTTTTGGAAGATTTCGTATTGATATGCATAAGTATATAAGACAGTATATAAGTGAGATTTTTAGCTTGACTGATTTGTTACGGTGTGAGAGGAATGGCCTTACCTGTACCCCCGGTCGGGGTATCCCCCGGTCGGTTTTGTTTATGCTTTATTCAACCGAACCATTGGACCTCTATTATACTAAACTTGCTGCTAAATTTTGTATTTACTCAAATGTATATAACTCATATATTTTGATTGTATTATTTATATACAATTGCTATTATTAATAAATTACTGCTAAATTTAACTTTGTTGTTTGATTAATTGGACAAAATCGAACATATCCAATAGCCATTTATAACACTGTGAAGATGGGAGGAAGTTCCATGATTTGCAGATTTTCCCCAGGTGGATGCAAATTGTGAAAGTGAAGACACCCCCTATGCCTAAACCAAAAAAAGGAACTTTTCTCTCTAGAGTGAACTGAAATGATTATTTAACTGGAAAATTGACTGAAGTGTTTTCTGTATGTTGTGGTTAAGAATGGAAGGTGCGGGGGGGAGGAGGGAATGATCTGGAAATCTCATTCCGAATTTCTTATTTTTTTCTATTATTAATAAATTTCTTCTACATACCCTTTTAAGTTTCAGGCCTGCCTTGCCTTTGCTTCTAAATCCTATCCCTAAAAGAAATTGAATCTATTGGAATTGGCAAACCCAAATCAAACCATGACATAAACACTCTTCCAAATACCTTTTAAAACACACAAGAGAGTTTACTTGAACAATTCTAAGTTTTTCAGCTAGCTTTTATCACTTTTGTTAAGATCAATTAACCATTGTCCCTTCTCATAGAGATCATATTTAATATTAGTTGCCCAACTGCTAGCACTTAAAAACCCCCAAAGCCTGACTGCTGAATGTGTTCAAGAGGGGTTAAGTATGCACAAGGTCAAGCACCTTAACAAAAACATTGACTAATACAAGACCAGGCTTAAAAGCTTTGTGTAAATACAAGGGCAATGTCTAGGACCGTTAGCACTGGACTTTCAGGCTCCATTTTCTTGAAAAACTCTAGAGACTTGGATTCTTGCCAGAATTTCAGGAGTAAAATGTAACTAAAATCTGGGAGTAGGATGAAAATAAAAACAAATGGAGATATTCCCTGTGCAAATTAGCATCATAACAGTAATAGCAGCCTGATACTGGTATCAATTTAAGCTGTATTTTGTGTATTGCTTATGGAACTTTATTACTGGGGAATAGAAATTAGGAAATTACAGTAAAACACATCAGCTAACATTATTACTGGGGAATAGAAATTAGGAAATTACAGTAAAACACATCAGCTAACAAAGAAGTGGTGACAGCATTAGTATACGTGACCCAGGATGACTGCTGGTGACACAGCTAACATGAAAAACTTTCTAATACAACATTTTAAAGACAGTAACAAGACACCGTTTTATATTTGCAGTGATAATACAGACAGTACTTTATATTTGAAGTGATATTTTCAGTTTACATGTATTTTATTAACTGAGAGAACTGATGCTTTGTGAATTGTAAGATAAGTTATTCTGATTTCATCAACCAGAATCTTTGTCATAAAATCTTAGCTGGAGACTGAATTCTGCTGTGCCAGATCACTAACAATTAATTAATCAGTAGCCCTACAATTAATGATTCTAATTAACAGATTAGGCCACAAAGGGATTCCTACCTTATCAGCCATTTATGCAATTATTTTCTGCACATTCAGGGAAAGGGCACTGCAGGTTTGCTGCAGGTCCCCAGTGCAGATGGACAGGAGGGAGGTGACACAGTTTGAGACTGAGTGCAACATAGCATTTATCTCCATGCAATGCCTCCGAGGTAGAGTGATAACTCCTGGGAGAATTACAGTGCAGCAGGTGGCCTTTCCTGAAGCAGCTGGAAGGCAGGAATAGTCTTCGCTAGCTGCTCTCAGGCTGGGACAGCAACACCTTACTGATTGCTATTGCTTAATTGAAAATTGATGAAAAGCAGTCTGGGTGACTGGTGCTTTTAAGTGACAGCATTTAGCTCTTAGAAGAGGACTTAGGGTAGGATGACAAGCTTTTCCTTCATCTGAAGTTTCAAAGGTTGTTTCACCAGAATGAATGAGACAGCAAAGATGAGTCATGCATCTTTAACTCTTTATTGTTCAGAGCAGACAAACTGTTTGCCTATTTACAATGAGCAAAAAACCCACAAATAAAAAAAAAAAAACACAAACAAAAAACCCCACAAGAAACCATACCACCCAAAAAACAAAAACCAAAACAAACCAAAATAAACGCCACAAACTAAAACTGCAAGAGTTTCCAGTGGCCAAAAATAAAATATCAACATTTGTCACTAGTGTGGTTTAGTGATTTGCATCTGAGCAGGGATCAGAAATGCTCAGTAAGGATCTCATTGCCATTGGAGCTTTGTCTCACTGCATTCCATACGAGAAGGTTTAGATGCTATAATTCTTGGATTAAAGCAAAATGTGTAAAGATAGATCACAAAAGAGGAAGATAAATACTGTCTATATCTGGAGTAAGTAGAGGAATTTATGTCTGGAAAATCATTTCTGTTTCTCATGCTCATATGTGTCTTTCATTTCGATTGTTTGTGGTCACATTGAAATAAAAACCCTTTATAGGAAAATTTCAAAATTATTTGAAAAAAAAAAAAAAAGGTATTGATTTTTGTGTCCTGAGCTTTCAGCCCTGTTTGGGATCTTTTCCTTCTGTTTGCAACCATTTTGCTAGATAGTTGCTGCAATTCAACTAACTATGTATTTTTAAAATTGAAATAGTAAAATGAACTTCCAGAGGTAGCACAGAATGGGAAATGTACTTAAATCACAGTGTATTTAATAATAATTTTAAGGGATAAACTTCCTCTAGTTCTCTGTGGGTAGTTAGCAAGAAATGCTTCTGTTCTTCTAAACTTTCACAGCAACTTGCTCCCTTCCTAGTGTAAATGGACTCAGTGTATACATCAACATCCAAAAGATCGGTGTGGAGTTGCAGGCCAAGAATCACTCCACACACAAATCATTAGCACAAGAATCCATTGAGGGCTATTAAATATAAATAAATATAAATAAGCTGTTACTCATAACTCAGGAACCTGAGCAGCTACAGGATGAGAAAACTGCCCACGAAACACCACTATAGCCTTGCCATGTTCTTTTGGTGCTGGCATGGGATGTTGAAGTAGATAAACCTTTAATACAGAAATGGATAATCATAAAATTTTATTACCTCAACTGTAGTAAATGACATGGACAGTAGTAAAAAGTGTTCAACTAGTGAAATATTAAAATTCACAGGAGTACCTGGATCACAACTTGTCTGTAGTCCTTTGCTACCCACATAAGTCAACAATAAAGACCAAAATGGAAAACCAGATCCAAGATCCAATATTAATTTTTGCCAGTATAAATAGGATGGAATTAAACAAAACTTTTATTGTTAAAGAGATAGAATAAGTGGTTCCATTCCTCAAACTCTAAATCCAGAGAGACAGTTTTACTCTGAGGATGTTTTTAAAGAATGATGTATTCCTTCCTTCAAGTCCCTGCATGTATTTCTAAATAAGGCCATTCTGCAAAGAAATATAAGTTATGAATACACTACACAGCAATCTTGTGTGACAGGTGGACAGAAAGCCAATTAACAAAAAATTCGAAGGATTTGAGAAGGGTTAATGTCTATGTGTGCAAATGTTTCATTAATGAAAGAGTTGTAAAGTGTGTTGAGGAATTTGATTTTTAAAACAAAATACAAGTTTAAAACTTGTCAAGAATTTGGAAAGGCAGCAGCATCTAATCAAATGAGTCTGATTAATTCTGCAAAGGCGTAACTTCTTTAATGCCTCTGAAGTTCAATTCCCAGGAGAAAAGCCAAGCTTAATATGAAAAAAAGGAAGGTCACGGCTGATTGAAAGACCTAAAACCCTGCATGAAGGCAACAGTCGAAATGTCTGTCTCTAATTGTAAGGGATCTGTTCTTAGGTTCACATGATTTCAATAAAACACTGACATCCCATGGTGTAGGAGCAGATACCTAAATTAGCAAAAAGGCAGTAAGACAAACAAATTTGGGCTTTTTGGACTTTGCTGATTAGTAAAAACAAGTGTTATTATTTAATACAGGTAAAGTTCTGGTGCATCAACTGCTCCTTGTCATCTGGAGGAAAAGCAGTTCTGGTCCATCATTTCAGTTCAGAACAAAAAAGCACTGAAGCAATTATGACTTGCATAAACTTGGTTTCTCTGAGAACCACAGCCAATTACCAGTAACGTGATAGTCAGCAGCAAAAATGTACCTGTCAGAATATTCCTTTAATTACAGGTTATTTGAGAAATTGATTAAATAACCTCTCCATTTTGCCATTTCATTTTAAGTGATAACCAGCTCCAAAATGTTCATTTTTTTAAAAGAAAGCCTTTTCTAAATCTCTCAGAAAACTTACTTAGAGGCTTCCTCTAGTAACTGGGATTTCTGCTTTTTGGAGATAACTTCGGAGACACTCTGTTGCCATGGTTAATGAAGAAAGGAATGTTTTCTTAGATGCTGGCTATGCTTTTATAGCAATTGTGTAAACCTGAGTAGTCCCTTTCATGTGCAGGACTAAGATTTTACAATTTAGTTCCTTTCTTAAACCGATTGCCATCTCTAACCTAGAGAAGTATTATACTTTGTTCAAAGACTTAATCCCAGGTTCTGACAGAATGTTTACCTAGGCATTTGCTAAAAAATTAAGTACAGCAGGGTCTACATAATTTAGATTTGATCATCCTCAGCCCAAGACAGCACTTATATCTGCCAAAACCTGCAGCTTTTGAACTGCATGTATATTCCACCAGTCCTCCTTAATAGGCTGTATATTTCGTCATCCTCTCCATATAACTTTAAAGACTGTGGACATGACAAGAACTGTTAGCACACCATTCTCTCTTTTCTCACTCCATGAAAAGACAGGAGAAAGAATCTGAATATCTGGATATTTGAATCAGATATGTGGATATCTGGAAACTTGGTTTCTAATGCACACATCTACCCTTCAAAAATATATTTTACATTAGCAAATCTTTCTAAGTAAGTGAGAGTTGCTACGTAACAGAGGATGTAAGAGAAAAATTAAATTAAATTAAAAGAGACTTAAGTATTTAATCTGACACACTTGGATGATTCCCCATGGAACATGTTATGTTTTTTGTTCCATGTGAAAGGAAGACATAGTAGTTATAGAACATAGCAGTGAGTGAGCAAATAAATCAAGCTTTGCACTGCTGAATTCTCACATCTGCAAATTAACAGCTATGGGTCTGTTAGTGTAGGCTCTTCTGTTACAACAAAATGATACCAAATGTAATAGTTGTTTATCTTAGGATAAGAAGATGTAATTTAAAGAAGTCCATTTCAGAAAAATTCACAGCCGTGGGACTAAATCACCACCCACAGAAATGTGTATTAGAATGAGAGTATTAGCTCAATATGTAATACTGCAAAAGCCCACTCACTTATATCACAAAACCAGCGTATACAGCATGATACAGAAGCATAGCAGTGTTGCAAGTATAATTTCTATTACAGAGGCTGGTGTATGCATTGTATCCTCTATCTTATATGTTTATTAATGGGCATTTGGTAACCTATAGACATAGGAATCTTACAAAAAATAATATATAGCATATATGTATACACATGATTATGTATATGTGTGTTTGAGTGTATGCGAGAGAGAAACAAAGACAGAAAGAAAAACATGCAAATAATCTTTCAAAGAGAAATTTCTCCTGGAGGTAACACTAAAATTTCCATGAACGGAAGCTATGACAAAAGCTTATACACCCAATATACACCCAAGAACCTATAGCATAGAAGTGGTCCAGTCACTTCCATATGTGCAAGCCAGGCTGATAGAACATTCACACTGAAAGATTAATTTCAACAATCACAGTGATCACTAGCTTGTATGGTTCATCCACTTGGAAAACTGGGTGTCACACTGAATTTTTTTCTGTTGGTTAGCATTAAGCATGTTCAGGCAGAAAAGAAAAGAAACACTACAACAAAGAAACATCAATCAGTGTGGAGAGTATTTTTGAGGCTAAATACTGTACTAGACAGTTTATTTTTAAATGTTCATCACAGGATTTTGCTGCAAGTTTCATATACCCTTACTTAAAAGGTAGGTACTATTTACTTGTTGTTACCTCATTTGGGGGGTTGTAAGAATCACTCATTAATGGCAATACTCTGAACAAGTGAAATCCGCTATAATGACACCAGCACTATTATCATGAAGGGAGAAAGAGATCACCCTGAAAATCAGGACCAAACAGCTTTTCTTTTCCCACTATGAAGACTGGAAACTCACATCAATTGTAACTCTATTTTATTATTCAGCTTTGTTTCTCTCTACTTGGCTATTATTTCTCCAGAGTAAGTAGGGTGGCATCATAACTTTGAGGGAGGATTCTCATTACAAGGCATTGTAGGATTACCCCAGCTTTATTTAGCCTAAGTTCAAAGGAACAAAACACAACCACCCATTCTCCCACTTGCAATCATACTCAGGTACTTTACTCCATTGATTTAGAGGTTTAAGCACCTTTCTGATGTTTCATTTGACTGCAACACAGAATAGCTTTCTCTAGACTGCCAGCTTCTCATTTAGCAGAGATCAGCTGTAAATGCATATGCATTGTTATCAACAGGATTCCTGCAACACACAGGGAAGTCTCCGCAGCCCAGATTCCATCAGGGCTTTTATCCATATTAGGTAAGATTAAAGCCAGCTTTGATAGCATGCAGAGGAGGAGCTGAATAGTGCAAGGGCACCCTTTGACTCCTCTGTGGAGGCTCACTGAGCACCTTTCTGTGCTCACTTTACAACTTTGCTGTGCTAAATCCAGACCTGGCTAAAGCCATTCATTACACAGCACTAAGACATAGATAAAATACAGGAGCTCACTATCTGAAGAGTGTTCTCACTGAGATAATGCAGCAGTAAAGAATTAGAAAAACCCTCAGCATTGCTCCTTCAAGGATCATTATAGTTCTGCTGCTAATACGAGTGGTGCAGAATTAGGCCACCATTGAACATCTGGAGTGAATATCAACTGTGTGAATATCCACTGAATAACTTGAAAGCATGGATTAGCATATATTAAAGCCACTGCCTGCTATGGCACTGAATCCAGTTTGCTTAAGCATTTATAATGGACACTGTACTGTTGGAGATTTTTTTTTTTCCCCTCTCCAGTGAGCTGAACACTGACTGGATTGCACTAAAAAGCTGAAAAAACCCAGGACTTCTATAAGGGCATTCTTCCAGGAGCAGGTCACACAAATTAGAACAAGAAGAATATAGATTGGTTTTGGCAGATTCCCACTGATTCCCAAGGATCTCTTCTTGATTTTTAAGGAAATGAGAAACAAAACTAAGTATGTAACCCTAGAGAAAATTCCACTAGATCTATACCAGGTACTGCTGTGCAGTAAGCCATCAGCATCTGTCAGTGTGAACTGTGTTTATTAGCAGTGGATGAGTTGCATGGTGTTCCCTAGATGATCTGGATATACAGTTGACATATTTTACACAAATTATGAGGCAAATAGCCATGTGTTTGCAAAAAAACCTCAACCAAACAGAAGGAGACAAAAGGAGGCAACAATAATGTCTAAGAAACGCACTGCACAATCCATTTATCAATTTGCTGTAATGTAAACGGGTCTCTCACATCATTAACAAAAAGAGATTTTATGAAATATTTCAATTTTGAAACACTGTGTTATAGATGGGTAATACAATGGTTTGCTCTCACAATTAAGGGATAAATATTAGGTGTATATTAAGGTAAGTTTTCTTGATGTATAGTTATGTTATTGTGATTTGCTCTCCCCAGAATCCTCTTTCTCCTTCTCCTTGTATTGTTGCCTCTGGACAGCCTTGGTAGTCGGGGGCATTTGGGTGGAGGGCAGGCTTGTTACTAAGAGGCTCGGCATGGCAGCACCTGACCTCCAATCAAATTGCAAGAAAGTAGTCTCTACCGATGGATGGCAAAGAAGTCGACTGGCAGACTGAGAGGAGCCAGGGTTGACTGAGGCAATGCCAGGGGTATAAAAGGGGGAGCAGCCATTTTGTGTTTGAACATGTGGCTGCCAGTCACAAAAACTCCCAGCGCTGTAATTTTCATTATTCATTCTTCTGTTGTATTTTGTAAAGGTTTAATAAACCTTTGAAATTTTAAAAAGTGGGTGTTGTTTCTCACAACTGCATAAAAATATCAGCATGTGATCACTCTCTTATTTGCTTTCCATTATGCATCTACAGATAAAAAATGTTTTGATACAAGACAAAATGCAGTTCCCAGCTGTATTTTGTCATGAAATGGCTTTCATAGCTCACGGCTCTATTAACAGGAAAAGATTCTCAGCAGCTGGGTAAATACATTTTGCTTTGTTGATGCTGACTGTTAATTTTGCATCTAAAGCTTGCCGATGTTATAGGACTATAAAGCTTCAGAAAATGCCATTGATGGGAAGTGAAGTTGCTGTGCTATGGGTAATTCATAGGCAATAGATTAAAAAGATCATGATGGTTCCTCTCATGAAGTATTCCTGTTTTCAAACTAGACAGTCCAAGACTAAGATGACAGGTGCTCAGGTAGATTTTGTAGCATAAACATATGTGCACATATGTATGGGCTGCTTGTGAGGTTGCAATTTTTAAACACCTTGATTTAAATAGTAAGTTTTAACTTTAGGAAAGAGTTGCCCGGAGAAGTTGTGGAAACCCCATGCCCAGAAGTGTTCAAGGCTGGATTGGACGGGGCTTTGAGTTGCCTGGTTTAGTGGAACATGTCCTTGCCCAGAGACAGGGAGTTGGAACAAGATGATCTTTCAGGACCCTTCTAATCCAAACCATTCTGGGATTCTGTGATTCAGCATCAGCCACTGTCCCTTTAAAGTTTCAAGAATTGGAACTAAGAAAAAAATTAAATAGGTGATGGAAGTTCACATTACAAATTATCTTCCAGAATCAGTTTTTAAATAACATTTTGAAGTATTAATCTTTTTCTACAGTGCTTCAGTGTGATAGGTTTATACCTAGAAATGTCTGCGTGCTTCTAAATGTCTCAGACATTTAGAACATACCTCAATTACATGAGGTATTAGTGGCAAGGGATACCAGCACTATGGCTGAGTTTAGTTCAGGAGTGGAAACAGCACAGCTGTTAGCGTGATCCTACAGTCCTGAAGCCAAACAGCTCTCCTTCCCACTTCCTTAAACAGCCTGGGCGGACCTATGTAACTGAAAACACCATTTCACGCTATGTGTGCACAAAATGTACTTAGAGGAGGCACCATTCCTGAAGAGTACACAGTCAAAAATACTCTGACTCAAAAGCTCGGTTATCCCTTTTCACACCTCTGCACTCCTCCTCACTATGTCCAGCCCACCTGCTTTCTGAGCTAGGATGATGCCTCTTTCTGACTCCCTGCTGCACTACACAAAAGTCCCTCTTGAGAGAGTTTTGACACTCAGGCCCTGTCTCACCCTTCACGTTTCTGGCATGCCCATTAGTTTTTGTTCAGGCTTTTCCTCTGGCAAAAAAGGTTAAAGAGCCTTGGCACAGAGAACCAGTCTTAGGGTAGCTTTAGATAATCCCCTAAACCGGCAACTAATCAATTCGTAAAGAAATAGGAAATGGAAAGAAAGATCACACAAAGCCCAGATTTGGGCTGATGACATTTGCTGTTAAACTGAAGCCAAGTCATCTCAGCAGCTGCAAAATTTCAAATCAGTTGCAAGGGCTATAAACTAAATCACAAGACGGAAGGAAGGAAATATGGAGAATAAGAAAAGATGAGCTCTTAAGCTTCCTTTGCAAATACAGGGTCTGATTTAATGTTCCAGATTATAACTTGGATTATTTGTTTCCAAGTGCTGGGATTAATCAACGCTTTCCATTCACAATTCTGAATGTTCTTTCCATAGCCCTTCCAGAGATGACATAAGAGTACACAGAAATACTAATAATGGGAAAGTGAATATAGTCTTTAATCCACAATAAAAATATCCAAATGGTCACCATAGGAACTCCACAAAATCTGGAGCTTGTATTTTGCAGGTTTCTCTGGTGTTACCTGCGTAGAGCTCAACCTGCAGCCCTGGCTCTGAGTAGTGGACATGTTGGATGGCCTAGAAAGGGGAAAAAGGTATGTAAGTGTGCTCCCTTAACACCACTCTCTAAAGCGGCTGAGTACAATGCATCTGAAGCTATGGAAACCAGGGCTCCAATACATGATATAATAGTGACCTACCCATTTATGAGCTAAAGAAAAAATAGAAAATGCCCAAGTAGATGCTACACTTGTCTATATTTTTGTTCAGCTGTTGGTCTGATATTATAGCTTTTTCTGCTATGTTATCTTAGAATCATGCCTTGTCTCTAGTGTAAACTGAAAAGAAATTGCTCTCGAACAGTTCTTTTACTAAAAAAAGAGAACCACAAAGGGCATCTGTTAGTAAATGCCTAAACCTTTTATCAAGCACTGAAATACCACAGATATTTTTGAGATTCTTCTGCTTCTTCTGCATCACTGCCTCTAATGGTACAAGTTATCATGTGACGTCTGAATTTTCTTCACTGCTTAAGGGTATAAGTTAGTGCAAAACAGGCATGATAGAAGTCCTCAGTTACCCTACCATAGAATTTTTGCATGCCTTTGTGTCACTAGCACAGCTTTTGAGTCCTCTCTCTACATATACAAAATGGGAATAGTAATTGTCTCAGCAGTCTATCAGGGAAAGCTGATAACTCCCTTCAAGATTGGGAAGTGCTTGGATATGGAAGGTTCTTATAGGTGTACTAGACAGACAAAGCAATACAATCAAAAAATTTAACAAAATAGTATCTTATATGGTTAGCTATAAATCTAAAAAGATTAAGTGATACATTCAGTGTGCTTCCAATGGGCCTTTGTTTTGCTACACTGGAGAAAGGTAATCATTCATCTTTACTTGCTGAAGCTCCTTGCACTGTAAAGCTCTATCTTCATTAGGATAATGGTAGAAAAATCAGACCTGGCAGCTTTATTCTCCTTTAAATCTTCCTGCCATAGTGCAACTAGAATAGCACCAAAAATTAAAAGGAGACAAGGGAGGAATATAGATGTAAAGAGCAGAAGAAGACATTTTTATTGCCAGTGAGAATTAGCCAGCCAATCTTTCTAATCACAAAGCAATTTAACTTGGCCTTTTACTGCATCCATTTTCTCTGATTAATTTTTATGATGTCAGGCTTCTCATCCCTTGGGGCTGGAAGTCTGCAGGACATTATTCAAGTCTTTAACCCAAGGTCCTATGTCTGGCTCTCTGGTGATCATTCAGGTGCCAGCAGCTTGGAGGTCTGACACTTCTCAAATGCACAGGTAGTAATCAGACAAGCGTGGTTTCTCTCTCTGTGAAATGTGCCATAGCATTGAGGTGAGTTACTACTCAGCACTTAACAGCTGTTGGCTTCTTCTGATAGCATTAATACAACATTAGACATAGAGATAGTTCGAGAGTGAGAGATGTTTTTCAGCAATTGCAGGTCTGCAAGGTTTCTCTCAAAGATGTTTATTTAACCGAAGCTCACAGCTGCAAGACTTAAAAAGAATGTATCCATATACAAGCTACAGCAGTAGCTTGAGTAATTTGCACACAAAATGACTCCACTTCACATGAAAAGGTTTGCATGTTCTGACTCCCCTTACAGGAAGTCTAATCTGCTGCCACCAACACAAACAAGCTTTTTCTGTTTGAAAAGTTCATTGCCCTGTTACTATGACCAAGCATAACACTGAGACAGCTGTCTCATTCCTCTGTGTTCCAATGCTGTTCCTTAAAATCACATCAAGTACTATTTACAAAAAAAGACAGCTTAGAAAAATAAAGCCTAAAATAACTTTTAAAAGTCAAGGATACATTTTTTTTCTTGTGGGATATCTATGTCCATCTGCTACTTCTAAGTCTAATCCTCAGGAATAAATTAAACAGTCAAGAGCATATGTATTCATAAACTGCCACGTAAGTGATGTAGTTGTGAATTTATTCATCCTAGTTTCTTCTTTATTTTGCTCCATTTTTGCAGTCTGTTCCTTCAGTATCTATATTTTTGTATGTATTAATTTTATCCAATTAAACTTTCCTTGGTTGAATGGCTGAGAACAACAATCTACTAAGTCACGGTTGCATACTTTCTTACCCTGACAGCATCTTCTCTAACTACTTACAAATCAGGTCAAGATGAAAAAAGTGAATTTGATGACAATGGGGATTTCCATCTGATGCCCAAAGTTGATTATATTTCTGGTTTTATTTCAAGATAAGCATAAGGAGAACAGTATATTTTGGCAGGACATGTATAACCCTGCAAAACATGGCACATTGTAATAGACTATTTCATATGAACTGGGAGGAAAATGTGAGAATAATAATTTTTAATGCTTGTGCTTAAGAATGTCTGTGATGGTGACCTCTAGATTGAAGAGCTTTTTGTTGTCTAGAATTGAAGCTACTTGTTAATCTGCTAAACAAATATATGTGCAAGGTCCAAGAGGCAGATGCACTTGTAGACAGTGCCTAATTCCCACTGATGTCAAGAACAGGAATAGTCATTCATGAGCCAAGACCCTGGCAACCAATACAAAAATCACTTTCTATAGGAATGAACACCAACTCAGAGATTTTGTCACGGCATTAAATTTCCTTTCAAGTGTAACTTTGGGAAGGAAAAGTAAGCAGAATATTTCCCTCCAATAAGGGGTTTTATCTATTTTGACTTGAGGTTACATTATATACAATTTTAGAACTTTTAATCTATGTGTCATGTGTTCAGAAGGAATCCCAAAACCTGTCTTACAAACTCTAGATACATTGATAAAATAAACCACATATGGAAGTTGTTTATATGCATGTAAGCTAGCCATCCAAAAATCTTATCATACTTGACTACTTTCTGAATGTAACATCATTCCTGCAGATGGTAATCACACTGCACTGTGATGCTTGTTTTAGAAAGTGCTTTTTTTATGGCTCTGGGCATGGCAAAGACTCACACACCTTTGGTCAGCAGAATAAAATGTTACCTCTAAGTTTATTTAATCCAAATTAATATAATTGCCAGGATCATTTAGAGCCTTATTTTTAATGCTCCATGTCTACTCATGAGAAAAAGTTGTACAGTTTATAGTTGTAATGTATTGGTCAGTTACTAATTAAAAAGCAGATGCTAATGCTCATTTTCATACCATAAAATCTGGGTTTTTGTCTTCAATAAACCTTCATGTTTGGGGTTTTGGATTTTCTAGGGTTTTTTTTGGTTGGTTGAGGGTTGTGTTTTGCTTGTTTGTGGGTTTTTATTGTTTTTGTTGTTGTGCCTGGGGTTTTTTCAAGTACGTCTCTTACACCCAAAGTACTAGATTCATATTTAGGCTTAAGTCCCATCCACCTCAGTGGGTCTCAATGGGACTTTTGCCTCAGGTACGACTAGAAGATGCAGACATGATGTTCATGTGTTTTGACAAAGACATCTTCACACATTTTGAGTTCTTCAGTGCTGACAGTACTGATTTTTATTTCCTGCATCCAACCAACTCAGTGCATTGAATATTTAATAATACAGGTGATATGAGGACCCGTTGTCTGGCTTATGTAAATACCACAATAATTTAAATCAAACCTTCCTTCTCTACATTGTATACTAAGCTAAATGAATACAGTGTCTCAAAAAATCCCATAAACATTGGCAGTAATATAAAAGAAGCTAGAATAAAGTGGACATTTGGAAAAAAGAATCAATTTTTCAATTTTAGAGTATTTTGCTGCCACCTTTTGGAATTTAATAAAATGTTCATATCAGTGGTTTGTAACACAGATATAATTTAGCGCTAAACAACAATCCCTAACATTATTAGAGGAAGAATATATGCATTTCTTCTTTCTTCCTTTTTGGATTCTTAAGTATGTCAAGCTTCACCTTTCACCTTCACAGAGAGATAGAATAGCACAGATTCAAATTTAAGGCTTCACATGTGAAGAAAATATAGGAAAAAATGTGTGTATCAAGCATAATTCTCAACAAATGCCATGATTAGTCAGCAGATCAAGAATTATTTGGCCATAAATAAATATAGGTAAACAAAGAAAGGAGCTGCTTACAGATGATACCTAAATATCAATTAATTACAGGCAAATAAATGTTAGTTTAAATCTCCAAGGTTACTGGTTAGAGCTCAGGGCCTCTTTCCCCTCAGGTGTGTTGTGGCTTTTGCATAATTACACAGCTTTTAAAATATAACTCTACATAAATAAACAAGAGGAAAACAAATCCTAAGGCTCTGGGCTCTGTCCCACATATTCTCTCACTGTTTCTGTCAGAGAGATTTTCTTCTGCACGACTTACAAAACTGCAATGCATTTTGGGGAACATTAATATATATAAATATAACACCAGTATAGAGAACATGTTAGAAGTTCTTTGTTATCACTAAGACAACTGGACCACCAGTCTTATTTTAGAAAACGATCATTTAAACTGGAGGAAGATTAGAAACGTCTGTACCTGTAAATGGTCCCGAAGTGGACGGCTTTCCTTTGATGCACAGACTGGTATTCCCAGAGCACCCTGGGATTCAGATGCCTTCATCGTGGCCCATACAGTGGACAGATGACCTCTAGGACACCAGCTCTGCAGGGACGTGCACTGCTTGGTAAAGAGTCTGTCTGGTCACTGGGGGGTGGGGGGGGAGGGTGGGGGGGTTGTGCTGGTGCTTGCCCTGTGGATCGCACAACCACTGTGGGGAAATAAAAATTGGAGTATCAGGAGGTGCAAGCACCAGACACCTTACTTCTATGCCACTGTAAGTTCTCCATGCCTAAAATCTAATATAAGCTAACACACAGGTGCTATGAGATCTGTGTTCCAGAAAGCACTAAAATGGGTATAGTTCTTACAGAAAGTGCTCACGTCCCAAGTAGGAAGGTTGTGAAAAATTACCTGACTGCAAGAGTGGGGTCGACAAACGTGTATCAGCCCTGCTACGAGTGTCATAGATGTATGGATGTGCTCCTTGTGGGAACAGGGTTATTTGCAGGATAGGGACATCGGTAATAAATCCTGGCAGCGCGGCTTTGGCCCGGCTGAGGAAGTGGCGCTGCAGCGACACGAGGCCATTCCCGACTAATGAAGGCGATCACCGACGCGGCCGTTGCCGGGCGACGGGCGGGATCGGGGGGGCGGCGCGGCCGGGCCCGGCCCGGGGCTCTTTCCCGGGGCTCTCCGCCGGGGATTTTTCCCGAGGCTCTTTGCCAGGGCTCTCGGAGGACTCGGCGGCGGCGGCTGCGGGCAGCGAGCCACCTCCGCCATGTCGGGGGGAGGCACCGCCGACTGTGGGTTGCAGGTGAGCGGCGGCGGTCAGGGCAGGGGCAGGGTAAAGCCGACGCTGGGGAGCGCGGTCTGCGAGCAGGTTTCTGCCGTTGGGAATGAATACGTTAATTCGCTATTACAGGCAGCACACCCGCATTGCTTTGGAAATGGAAGCGAGCAAGCAGGCTGCCATTGGTGAGGACACCAGGAGCTGCTCCCCGTACACAGGCTGGGAGCAGCCCGGCGGCCCCGTCCCTGACAGCCGGGCTGAAGGAGCAGCCCGGCCACCAGCAGGTGCCTCGGGAGGCGCCCAAGGCCGTGACGAGCCGCTGCTCCTCGTGGTTTGTGGGCCAGGCTCTGGAATCTGGAGATACTGGTGCATTTCTTCATGGGTTTACAATCTATAATTAAGGCCAGTGCTCTTCAGAATCACGTAAATGTTTTGTGTCCATGATATCCTGCTGCAGAGAGTCCAAAATATGTGAAGTTCGTCACTGGTTTGGACCTGCCACCTGCTTTAAGCACCTGTCCTGCTGCAGTGAAGAGCTCATCCGTGCTCACCTGCTCTCACAGACCCTCCTCTTGTGTTCTTGCCGATCAAAACATACAAAAGAGGTGTCACGTGATGATACATCCTAAGTACCCAAAAATGAAAAAGGAATTTGCATGATACTTTTTTTTCTTATGAAGAAGAAAAATAAATAAATACATGGAGATTTGGGAACTTTTCTTGATGCGCATATGTTAGGGGAATGGAGATAGAATGGATGCACTATGCTTCAGAATAATTGTCAGTTAAATGGGCTTATCTGTGTTGCTCAGTTTTACTTATATTTATGTGGGAGGGGAGAATTTGTGCTGAACTTTAACAAGTGAATCCTCCCTTTTTTGTAGAAGTTATTTGTGAAGCCATTTCAGGATGAGCTGCAGGAAGCAATTTCTGATTATGCAATAAGCAAGGAAAGAGATGAATATTCAGACGACTTTGAAAGTGATGAAGATGGTACGTTAAATGGTAAAACAAAGTTAAATGTTTTTCCTTGTGTTCTTCTTTTCTTAGCTTATTACTAGATCATAGACAACCTTTATGTGTTGCTATGATTTAGTGTTCCAGGATTTCATATTTTAACGACTTATAAAGCACTGAGTCCTCCTCTGCCATGTTAAGCAGCAAAATTCCCAATGAAATCAGTGGAGGTGCCAGCCTGTTGAACACATACAGTCTGTACTGGTTCCTACCATTGTGGTGCCCAGTCCTCCTCCTTAGCCATCTTGTTTACTTGACACCTGTATGAGACAGTAATGCACAGTACTGTAAATGAAAGTGGACATGGCCAGAGAGAAAGGCAGTGTTTTTTTCTTTACTGGTTTCCCAGTCTGAACAATCAGTGAATAAGGGCTGCAGGACACACTTCCCTAGCAGAGTATGTAAACCAGAAATAAGTTTCATCTGGCTGTTTTTCTTGGAGCAGGATGCATTTAATGTTCACTAATGTTTATGCTTAGTCTAACAAGATTGGCCAAATGACTCTTCTTCCTGCTGGTATGGCACTAAATATTAAGGAAAATAGGAATGTTAAATATGATCATGTATTTTTAAAAGGACTTCCTTTGTGGCCTATTTTTCCTTCTCACCTGAAACATATTTTAACTGTTTGACAAGATTTAGGAGAAAAAGCTCTCCAGCAGAAAATGCATTACGCTACTATCATGACATTCTTTTGTCACCTTGCTGAAGGATTTGAACTCTGAAATTAGGTCAATTAGCAAAAACAGGCTAGAGGAAGAAAAATATTTTTATTAAACATATGAATCTGAGCATTGTAGAAGATACTTCCTTTGAAGTATCTTCTATTGGAATATCTTCAGTAGACTTTAAATGGGGCAGAAATGAAGGGAAGGAAGGATGGGTTCTAATACCAAACATGCCTAGCTTTGTTGTTTGATGATTTGCTTCCACTTCTTATGGCATTGACACATTAGTTTTTAGAAGGGCTTTAAATTGTGTGACAGAAAAGAATTAATGAGTGAATATTTTTATTTGGATTGGGTCCATGAAAATAGATGACGGGAAAGGGCTGTAGTCTGGTGGCTTTTCAGAGATCAGAGGCACAGAAAGAGAAATGTTCAGAAGTTAGTCAGGAGGGTGTTGCAAGAAAAATAGTGTTAAGTTATAGAAGATACAGGTTTTGTGTTGCATTTTTTTTCCACTTGTATCAAATTCAAGCTGGTAATGTACTCTTTGCAGATATCAGGAAAGAACTTACTGAAAGTAATTCAGGTTCTGCAAGCACTGAGAGATCTGTTGCTGGGAGTCCTCTCTTGAATGATGATGCTTTACAAAAAGCAGTAGATTTGGAAAATGAAGCTGCCGATGACATGAATTTATCCTTTCATGAAAAGACACTTCAGCAAATAATGGTTTTAGAAGGTGAAAACACAGAGAATGACAGAAAAGATGATGAAGGAGGATGTTTGGAAGGTCAAAATGAGGATAATGACAGAAAAAATAATGAAGAAGTACTGCATCATAATAGTGAAAGTGATGGCTTGCCTATTAATGAACCTAATAAAAAAAGAAATCAAGAAGAAAACCAACCAAAAGCAAAGCCTCAGATGCAGAAAAAAGGAAATGCTTCAGCATCAGGTGAAAAGAAAGTATTTTACTGTTGTTGCTGTTTATCCATGTTACAGTATTTTGAAGTGTTTTAATTTGGGTTATTTTCTGTGTTAACCGTCATCTGCTTTGGCTTGCAGATAAAGCTTCTAAAGATACACAACCTCTGTATGCCGGGGGTAAACTGAACTAGTGTGGGCCAAGAGCAAGAGGTTCCTGTTTGCCTTTTCCTTTCAGAAGATGAAAAACAGCTGTTTAGGTCCTTAAAGTCCAGCTTTCCATCCAGTGCATGTACATGGAAGGCATGAGAGGGCTGCCAAGATGCCTTCTGTGTGTGCATGGTGCAGAAAGCTGTATTCACATAGTGTCCACAGCATCCATGCACCGTTTAATGGAAAGATCATGAAACTCCTTTTCTGTGACCAGGTGAAGCTGTAATGTAACAGAACGTCAGAAAACGAGCTGTACCCAAAACATTTATGAATGGTTGGCATCTCATTATTTCCAAGTTAAGACTTCAAATGACCTTTTACCTTGAAGATACTGACATACTTTGGATGTATAGTCAAATACATAACCCCCCCCCCCCCCCCCCCCAAACTTGAATGTTTCAGTACAGGAATAGCTAATTTATTTTTAATACACAAAGCAGAGTTTGGAATTCTGCTAATTGACTGTATATGCCAAAAGGCTTCATATTTTTTATCTAATTCCTAATATGAGAGGAATTTGTCATGTTTGGTGTTGAGGTAAGTTTATGACTAATCATTAGCTGTAATGGAATACTACAGCTTTGCAATTGGCAGAGCATGATTAATGGTATCATTTTGGTTTTTCCGTTCCACATGATGGCACCAAAATGCAGCTTTGAGTGTGCAGACACCTCTCTTTCTGGCTAGTGTGCCTGTGTAGTTTGACTGGCAGAAAAGAAGTTGAACTACTCCTTTTCTTCCTGTGAATCAAAGTAGTGCAGTTACATACAGCAATATTGGTTAAAATTCAGTAATTTCAGCATTCTTGTTACCTTGAACTTTCTTTCATCGCTGTAAATTGCAGGGTAAAATTCTTAGATTGTGGGCATTAATGTTTCTTTCTTCAGGTAATTTGGAGTTAATTTGTGATCCAAAATTTCTATTTTTCTAAAGAATTCCATCTAAAATTTGTGGAAGACCTAATTTGGTTTTACTTGCACATTTATTGGCTTCTATCTGAATTGTTTTACAAATTCAGATCTCTGCATTACTGGCAGTTGAAATCTGATTAAAATGTTTTTTAAGTCATACTAATAATGTGTTTCATAATTAACAATTTCACCATTTAGGCATGCATTCAGATTGAGGTGATGTTTTCTTAAAATCCCCCCAGTGGAATTTTTTAGTTTTTCACTCGTGTGTCCCACACTCTGAAGAGCAGCACACAATGAAAGCAGTATTTGTTGTGCAAAGTGTTAACTTCAATACTTCATTAAAAGTTTGCAGGATGTCAGAAGAGTTCTTGCTATGACTAGAATGACTCTTGCTTTTGGTTTCTGCACTGGAGCCACGTCAAGCAGATGGAAACTTTGCCTTTCTCTTGCTCTCACATTCTCTAACATTAGTTCAAGCTTCAGTTGCTACTCCAGTCTTACATTAAAGTACAAGTGAATACTGTTCATATTAGTGTATACTTCTTAGATGAAGACATGCAGAAAATACCTTATACTATATAAAATTTAGTAACAACTTTCATAGACTGGTGGTTTTTCTAGAAATACAAAATGTAAAAACAATACTCAAAAAACAATGAAGTTCTTGTTAATGTGTCCTCTCAATCTTTTTTCTCCCTTTAGATCCAGATCAGAAGACTGTCAGCACTAGTGACTTGAAACTGGAGGAGAATGGTAGGAAATCCCTTTCTGTTAACAGTTCAGATGGAATGATGAAAATAACAGAAGGGCAAATAATAACTGATACAATGCAGGAGGTGTCAGTGAATGATCCATCTGAGCATGGGGAGGCAAAGAACACATCCAAGAATTCTGTCAAGGTATTACCCATATACAGTTTACCATTCTTTGGCACAATGCCCTAGAAGCACAATGGAGAGTTTTGTAAAGTTCCTGTTCATATCTTAAGTGTGTAGAACCCTGGAAAGCTGACAATTTTTATCTGGTTTCTAGAGCCAAGGCTCTTATAAATTCTCTATGGCTTTATGAAAGATATAAGGAATACCTTTTCCACAAATTATTTAAGTCAGATAAAGGTAGTGAAATGTGTTTTCCAGCCTTAAGAAAGTACCCTTCTCAAAGTGAAAATGTCAAATCTCTGTTGTGAGGATAGCTGAATAACAGTGAGCACTCAAGTGTGGGCAGAGGATGGAATCCATGTGTGACATGAATAATGGAAAAGATACAAAGCACTCTATGCTGTATCCTAAAAAGAAAATATGTAGATACATGTAATTATTAAAGCTAAGTAGTCAAAAGATTTAACAGAGTGTTTATAGAATAAATCAGCTGTATTCTTTTTACTTCTTGTTATTTCTAAACCATTGACTGTATTTTTACATAATACAAATGACCATTCCTAGCTGCCATTCCAAAATGATCCAGGCATTCTGAAAGTTTGGTTGGCTGGTTGATTGGCTTGGGGGCTTTTTTTGTTTTGTTTTTTTTTCTCTTACTTTCTTACCCTGTACTATACTCTCTCTTTATTAAGGTTTCTTTCTTGCCTGTTTTTATAACATCATGAGACCATGGAATATCTTGACTTGGAAGGGACTCACAAGGGCTGAGTCCAATTCTCAGTGTCCTTGTAAGCTTGTAAAAACTTACTTCATCCTCATCTGTTGCTTAAGAGACTCTTTAACTTCACTTTTCCCTCTGTGTTTTTTAGAAACTAAGTGAAACAAAGGAGAGAGTTTTAGGAAACCCAAAGACTTCTTTATCTGACAGGTAAGAGAAGAATGCCAAGTATTCGTCTGAGCCATTTAAGATGACTGTAAGCACTCCATCAATGCTGCTCCCCTCTCATTTTCTGTCAGCATTGTGCTTGCTGCTGACAGTCTCGGACCATCTGTGCAAAACAGTTCAGTGCATGTGGCATGTTGTTACGACCCTTGCTCAGGTTTATGTCAGATCAGACTCCCAAATCTTTTGCTAGTGTCTGTGATGAGTGTGTTACTGGAGTCTTTACAGGTTCTGAGCTGTTTTTTAGCTGAAAGTGTAAGTAATTTGTAAACTTAGAAGAGGTAAGTTCTTTCTCCCTTTCCTTTCCCCAGTCCCTGTTCAAGTGCATGTAAAAAAGAGAATCACAGTAACTTTTGGTATGCACTGATATAAGAGAACACTACTTGGTATGATCTACAATAAATTGAAAGATCATTAATGTATTTTTGTCCTGGTATTTTCCTAGGTCTTTTGTCCATTTAAAGAGAAAGGGGAAAGCTGTTCCATCAACTTCACCTGTTTCATCTCAGTATCTGGGATCATTAAAGGTGTTGGAGGATAAATGCATGCAGCAGAAAAGTCCAGAATTCAACAAAGTAGATAACTTAAGGGCAGCTGTTTTTCAGGTAGATTTTAAAAATGAGCAAGCCAGCAAACAAAATTGGGCATATAAAGGTCCTGATACAGGGGTCAACACCTCATATTTTCTTGAAATCAGTATTTTTTACTGTGTTCCTTTCATTGGCTTACAGGTATATTAATACTTTTATTCTGTGCCTTTTCCTCCTATTATGAACAAAAAGCTCAATGAAAGAGACATAGTATTTCTATGTGGTTCGTTATTTATTGTGCCAGACTATTTTCAGGCACATATTTTCTTTTATTTCTACTTCATCCTTAGCATAAGTGTGTACTTAGAGTTTGGTTTTTTATCTGATATGTTCTATTCAAATGACATTCAGGAAAAGAGATAAAAAATCCTGTACTCTTTCCAGAGAATAATCTATATAAATTCCTTGAAGAATTTCACGGCAATTGCTTTCTGAGTTTCAGCAGATTTTTGCTAATCTATTTGAGAACAACTCTCATTAACAGGCACTTTTCATATTGGTATGTGTTTATAATATTAGTTATAGTCCTAAAACAAATTTTAGACCCTCAAATCCATATTTGTATTGTCTCCACAGTTTTTGAAGATAGAATAGTCTTCACTTAGGACACTTTTATCTTTGAGCTGCATACCAAATATACAGTTAATTCTTGAAAATTTACGCCTGATTCTGCAGATGGCTCATAACCTTTTATGGCTGCCTGAAGTTTCACTTTTCTCAGTAGGACTTTATTTTCTTTAATTACAGGTATTTTTAAGAGAGACAACAATTGTAAATAATATTTCTTTATGCTAAATTATAAGAATCTTTATTCCATTCTTCTATTTAATTTGATTAATGCTTACATTTTTGTTGGTGTTTCTATGGAGATGCTTTTTAAAACGTCTTCAGACTTTTTTAGATTTTGTAGCTGTGATTTTAGAACCTTAGATTTTTTTTTTATCACAATGTTCGTGTGATGACAGCTTAGTTTTCCACATGGGATGCTTATTTAACTAGCACATGAAAGAACTAAGAGTAATTTTGGTGGTCATAGTATTGGTGCTGTTTTTTACTTCTACCTTGAAAGGAGTTAAAAAATATTTTAATGATTCCTACAGAACTGGTTGGAAAAGAAAAAGCTCCTTCTACTGGAATTAAAGAGAAGTGAAAAGGAGAAAGCTGAAATACTACGAAACAATACTGAAAAGGTTTGTTTGTATTGTTGTTTTAAAATAAGTTGATAAACTATGATTCTTTGAAGTGTGCTTCCTGCCTAAGTGCATCGCCCTGCTGTTGTAAGGTATCTGGTTTTCTCCAAATAGCACAAGGTGATGTGAAACAATAAATGGCATGTCCCACTTGTTAGGGTTGTGGTAAACAGTGTCTGTCCAAGGCTTCCCTACGCATTTAGATAAGGTGTGTTAAAAATATGCTTCATAGATTAATTTTGAAGTTAGTTTACAAAGACCTTGGGATGCTGAACTCTTAAGGTGCTAAGTTTTGTTTTGCGCATGAGAGCGTGAGGTGTTCACTCCATGCCTCAAGAGATGTTTACCTAGAGAGGACTCTATCTTGGATAGTATCGTGTGCATTCTTTGGTTTAGCTTTTAAGTATTTAATATGTAACCACTTAACATGCATTTCATATCCTTCTACACATATTTTGCGGGAGCAGTTAGTCTCATTCAAATTAAATTAAAAATAGGCATAGAAAAAGAACCCCCTATATATGCTTAAAATTTAATTGTAATAGTTGCAATGTTGTCAGCAAATCAAAGTCTGTTTCTTTATTGCTCCATTTAGAAATAAGTTTAAAGCATGCTATTTCACTCAGAATTTTATACTGAAATTGTTTTAAATGTAGACTTTTATTTTCAATCTAGAAAGAAGCACTTAAAAGAGAAGAATCAATTGCATGTTATGAAGCCTGGAAAAAAAAGAAAGAGAAAGAAGCAAAGAAGTTAAGTGAAAAAAAAAAGCTTGAGGAACTTAAGGAAAACAAACCAGCAGAACAGAATAAGGAAAAAGCAGAAGCAGCACAAGCGGTGACGTGAAATATATACATAAATGTGTATTTGAATGTGGTTCAGGAGATGATAAAAAATGATTTTGATTAATCCAGAATGAGATGGAAATTAACTAGAATGTTAAATCTAGATATGCTTAGTTTTTGAAGGAAGCTTGTATTAGATTTGATTCTGTCAGAAATATGTAATGTTTACTCTTGCAGACAAACAGGCTTTTGTATTTGGAGTCTATTAACTGAGCATAAAATAAACTTCATACAAATACATTAGCAATTAACTATTACCTACTGGAAAAATAAAATTCTTTTTAGGTGTAGTGATACCCACTTCTGAGCAATTCTACAGGCAAATATTCTAAAATTAGAATGTGTAGAAATTTCAAACAATAATGCAGAATAGACTAGTGGAGTATTGACAGAAAGGTTGAGAGATAAGATTTTTCATGGATCTGTGGTTGTCTTTAGGCATTCAAAAAATGGAAAGAAAGAAAAGTGGAATATTTAAGAGAGCAAAGCAGGAAGGAAAAACAGTCTGAAAGAGTGAGGAAGAAGATAGAAGAGGACCGAGTTGCAGAGAAGAGGAGAGTCAGTGTATCAGCAGTTAAAAAATGGTACTTCTCCACTGTGTTTACTATAGCATAGATTCCAAAACCCTTGCTTAAAAATGTAATAGGTGTTCTGTGAATGCTTGATGTACTTGTAATTGGAAGACAGTGGAATGCTTGGGATAGACTCTTCATTCCCAATGGAGGCTAACAGTGAAAACAAGCTGTGCAGCTCCCTTCAGTTTATTAATTTAGTTGCTTTCCTCCCCAAGAGGATAATAACTAAGCCCAGGCAGAGATACTGCAAATGAGAAAATTCATTAAGTAGCATTGTGTCTTATGTGGTTATTTTCATGCTTCATTACTAAGCCATAGGAAGGAATGTAAATCTTTAAAGTGGTATACAATTTAGAATGCTGATGTAGGAAGAGTTGAGATGTGTCTGCTGGAGATATTCTATATTAGTTTTACAAGCCAAGGGTTTTCACAGACAATGCACAACTTAGTGTTACCTACAGGAGTTCAGATTTATTTTTTTTTTAAATAAGGGAGAACAAAGTACAGAAAAGTGATGCCATAATAGATGATAGAATAGTAGATTCATTTATACCTTGGTGATGTATAAAAATCAGCATGGAAGGTTTTAAATGCATATTTTCAATCTTTTTTTAAAAGTATAAAATACATATTTTGACTCAATTTACTTAATTGGTCACAGATGCAGCTTTTAGTCTGTACATGATGACCTCTTGCTCTTTCATCTCACTATGCAGGAATGAAAAGAAGGAAGAATATATAAAGAAGAAGAAAGTAGAAAAAATCCTAGAGAAAAGAAAGCGAGAAATGCAACAGGCAAAGAAGGAAGAAAGAAGTGAAAAGGCTATGGAGGAATATGAAAGATGGCTGGTATGTTTGGTTGAGTTTTTTGGGTTTTTTTGCATTTTGTCAAAGCCAAAACGTTTGATGTAGTAATGAGTGTGAGCACTTGAGTACTGTAATACTCGTGGGGTGTTGCGCTGTTATGAGAGAGGCCAGACGGTGGCAGCATTACATTACTTGTCCCCCATAATTTGTGAGCAAAATGCATGGTGCGCTTGATGTCTGGCATACATGGAAAATATATTCTCCCTACCTACATGTCATAGAGTTTTCCATTTCCGTTAGTCTTCATTTTTTTGCCATTCCATATCAGGAGCAACTACCTCTGAAGGGCCAGGTAGCCAGAGCACAAAACCTTCAGAGCCAAACAGCGTCACCAGCTGCAAAAGTCAGTGCGTGTACATTCAAGGAAGTGCTGAAAATGGAGACTTGGATACCTCACAACTGATAAAAACACTTGTAATGACGTTCAATATGATTTCTGTTTGTGAGAATGGGTGGAGCTGCAGCAATGTCCCAGTTGTAAAGCAGTAAATTAATCCAGTACTCTAGTCCCAAGAATAAAGCAGGTTTTTTTCCTTGCTGCAGAAAGACAAACTGGAAGAGAGATCATTAATATTCTTAGCATGTTGTTTTCTTAATGGTATGTGACTTGCCAGTTGAAAAAGAACCTGTTTTAATTCCCCACCCTGTGACACAGTCTTTTTTCATAATGGTTGTCAAGGTTTTTAGTTAGAAAGTGTTCCTTCTGTTGTCTCTTTCATGTGATTTCTGGCATGTCTTTTACATATGGTCTCTGTTGCCGTTTTTAAGAATGGGATCTTGCAACCCAGCTGAATTAAGGTCCTTACAATATTTCCTCTATACTGTCAATAGCTTAATTTTTTTTTAATCTTTTTTTCAGGAGGGAGAGGCAGAGTCAGGCAGCTGTACAGGTGTGGGACAGGTTTAGAGAGCAATTGCACAAAACAGCAGGAGCCTGCATGTTTTTCCTTCTCTCTGTTTCTGAACTTGTTTAGTTTTAGGTTTAGATCTTGTAAGATTTTTGACCTGGTTGAAATACCTCTCATTTCTGTAGTCACTGACAAGAAGGGTTTTTTTCTGGTTGTCATTGTCAAGAGATTTTCAGCTCAATTTAGCAGATGATTAATGTCTGATCTTAGGTTATTTCTTGCTAGGTCAATATTGCCAACTGCCATGGTGGGGAGTACTATGCTTTGAGCAGTAACTAATGCACTGCCCTGGTATGCTCTGCTTACTGAGTGTCCTAATTAGCTCAGTTGTACCAAAGCAAGAATGTTAGTTCTCATTGTAGATTTGACTTTCTTGCTGTCCTGGACTCTGTATGAGTCCAGGAAAAAAAATTACCCCTTTTTTTTGGGAGTGAAAGATGCTACTGAGAGGCTCCACTGTTTAAACTGTCTGTAAATTCCTGAGGTCATCATTTCAGTAGAATTGCTAATAAAAATTTTAATGGGTGGAGGAATGACTAACTGGATATAAATGTGCCTACACGAGAAATAAGCAAGTGTAGGATGGGGAAGTACTGAACTTCCTGGCAGAGTTACTGAACTGGTTGGCAGAGGTACCTCTAAAATGATCCCATTTTCAGTGTCTGTGTCCAAATGTTGACTAATGTGTCTCATGCCCAGTCTTCACATTTTTGCTTTCAGAATTTGTGCTGTCTTTTTGCAACTTACACACCTTTATTTGAGAAACTATATTGGGAAATAGCTCTGTCATAATTTTTGGTATTTAACAATATTGTCTCACTTTGTGCAGTTACAGAAAAAAAATAGCCTTGAAAAGGTTATTAACGCTTGTAAAATGCAGACATAAAAAGGATAATCTCGAGGTGAGATGCTTTACTATTGCCTGGAAATTCAAGCTTCTGATTGTTTTGTTTCTTTCCTGTCATTTGCTTCTTGCTACTCACCAAGAACTCTTCAAAACAATCTAGCTTGATAAATGATCTTTTTTTACTTGCTGCATAATACCGGTGTCTGACACTTGTCATTGATATGAACCTATCCTGAGGACAAGAATCATGTAGAAAATTTATAATGACCGATCAGTTTAGTTTCCATTATTTCTGAGATACTAATCTTTATATCTCTTTACTGTGGATAGAAGTGAGTATCATCTCTAGTTCTGTTGTCTGTTTTCTTTGATAAACATCAACCTACCATGAGCCACTGAGAAGTAAAGCTGATCTCAAATAGTTCTCGAGGACCAGGATAGTAATGTTGAAAGCCTTAGAAGAAGTCTGACATTTTACCTTGAATTTGAGCCTGTGCAATGTCTATTTTATGGCATTGTAAAGCTGTTTTAAAACATCAAGAAAGGATGTACTGGATAAGTCCCATAGATTTGTTGCTTTTCTGCATTAGAAATAGCTGGAGTGGGTTATTAATTTCATGTAGTTTAATAGGTTCTCTCTGAAAATACTTTCTATATTGCAATTTTCATGGCCTGTCATTGCAATAGGTTAGAAATAAGGCTGCTGTTGTTACTCCTCTTAAATGTTGTCAGTCTTCTGTAATATCTAAAATTCAATTTCTTTGTGCCAGCCAGCCATACTGCTAAAGAATGTGCTCTTCCCAGAATTAGATAAGTGAAAAATGTATTAACCTTACTAGGCTATTAAGTAGGAAACTTCCACAGAAATCAAGCCATACAGTTGAGTCGATCTTGTGTAAGACAAGCTACAGTTATTGATTTAATCTTTCACTGTTTCTTCTTCAATTAGTGCAAATAACTTACTCTTTATTACTCTATGGAATACTTAGATCAGTTATGTTTTGTGAGAATTTGCCATGTAGTTACAAGAAGAACATAAAAACTTCGTGTGTTGAAGACAGGGAAAAGGTCAGTAGATTTTCACATTGAATTTAATCTTTTAATAAACAGTTAAATTAACTCAAGACTCTTTCCTTGCCATTAGGATTCATTAATGAAAATTGGATCTTCAAACCTAAGCGTTCAAAACTGAAGCACAGTTAAAAAATCCAAAGCAAGTTTCGTTCCTTTCCTTGGTGCATGTCTGCTTTATTTTTGGTTGTGGTTTTTCATACTTAAGTATGTAGTAAGTAAGTAGTGGAGAGTGCTTGATAAACATAAAATATGCACATTCCTTTGTAGTGTGCAATTTCTCTAATGCTTGCAATACTGTTGCAATAAGTCTTATTTTTAATGAGTTTTCACTTACCGGTCCTGATGATATACATATCCTTGTAGAATATAATTCTATTATTATAGGTACAGGAGCATATATCATATATGTATTCCATTAGAACATATTCTTCTCAAGCACATCTGTACCGCTTGACATATCTTGATGTCTCTTTTGAAAAATATCACTGATAATGCAGACTACTTTTCTCTTAGGGTACTAAACAGTTCCCTTCAAGAATTTTAGAGTATATTGAATTTGTTCTAAGGACCGAAAGCCACTAGTTGTGTTCATCTGACGAAACCTCTATGGAGGGAGAAAGAAGGCAAAAGTGAAGGATGAGAAGAGTCAGAACGTCACAGTGCTGCAAGCCTAGTTTGCCTCAATTACTCAATGTGATCCAGAAAGATGCAGTTTGTACAGAAAGATAATATTTTTATTAGACTGTGATGGGCTTTTGTATTGCTTATTTTAGCAAAGGGCATTCCTTTTCTCTGCAAACCCTGCCTTGCTTTTAATCAGTCTTACTAGCAATGGCATGAAATTACTGTGTGTTTAGCCAGACTAGATGTTCCTAACTGAATTGGATCTTCAGATTTATGTTGACAAAGAGCTGAAGGGCACAGATTAAAATCATAATGATAGGGCTGATATTTCAGTGTGTTGCTTTGCTTTTTACAGTTTTTGGGCATATTAGTAGTTTGACTGCTATATATGTGTAAAACAGGAGAAAGCTTCACTCAAGCTCCCTTTTTTACAGTAATGCTTCCACACCCATTTTCCACTCTACTCCCTCATCCAGTTAACTCACTATTTCGCTGCTCATATATGAGTAACATGCAAACACTGCCAGCATCTTGGGAATTTGCGCACATATGGTATCCAGAGGACCAGGATCATGGGTTATATGAGAGTACCGGCTATCTTACAGATGTCCTCAAGGAGCAGTACTTTCACTGTGGTGCAGTTCATACATGTGAAAATACAAAACTTCTTTGGTTGCTTCAAAATAGTGACTGATGGGCTGCAAACAATGAAAGAACCAAGGTTGGATGTGGCACAGCTGGTGATGTTTTTAAGTGGGCATATCCACATTGCATCTTTGCTACTTTATGTCTGCCAGTTGTTGATCTTAGGAATGAATGTACTGTTCATGTGTGAGAAAGCCATCTACTCAAGGACCTCTTACTGACCCACCACAGAGGGCACTGTAAATTGTGCTCTCACCTATATAGTCAACCTTTATTCCACCAAGAGAAAAACTACTTTTAAATTAGTAAGAAGTATGCACCACAAACCTGCAAGGAAAACTTGCACCCATAGAGAGCTCACCAATATACTAAACTGCTAATGTAGATGCACCTTTAGGTGCTGGTCCTCTTGAGGGTGAAATGGCAGTCATCTTTGCAAAGAAGAATGTTTTATGTAGAATAGAACTGATTAGAAATTCAAAAATAATTATAAATAATTGCAGCTTAATTTCTGAATGGCAGGTCTCTTGAAAATCATTAGTTAATGAGACAAAAAGCGTTGCAAGTATCTTGCTTATCCCTCGTCATCCTAATTGCCCCATTGCTGTTTGAAACCATAGAAAATAGAATTAGAACCTTGCAGTGCTTATAACAGAAGTTAGATAGAACTTTGTTTAAAATGAAATAGTTTAATTACCAGTTTGTTCTAGTACATGACAAGTGTATTTTAATAAGTACAGAAAGTTATGATGCATTACTGTTCTCATTATATGAAAATAGCATATTTTACATTGTGATTTAGGTATCCTCTATTACTTCTAGACAAGAAGTAATTAATATGAGACTAATTACATACAAGACCAATACAGTTCCTAATCCAGTAGGCCTTCTGCTGGGTTTTTTTGTTTAGACGGACAAACCCAGCCCATCCTTTAGACAGACGCTGTATTTGTAAATGACACCTAATGTGCAGCCTTTCTTGTTGCATTGTGCAATGTCTGGGACTGAACCTCTAAAAGAGATGTGCCAAGCTGCAAAAAGGCAATTTTCCCTTGCATTTTTACTTCTCATTTTACAAAAGAAAGGCATAATAATAATTGCAACTTTTCTGTTAGTAGAATTGTTGTTGCAGGGAAAGGGGTGGTTTTGGTTTAGGCTTTTTTTCACACATCTTTTTATTCTCAGGAAAACAAAATTGGGAGACAACAGCTTGAGAAGAACCAAAAGAAGTTGCAGGCTGACCATCGGAATGAAATGAGTCCTCCCTGGAGGCCACCTGGCAAAGTCACATATTCTAGTAGTTACTGAGGAGTTTATTGTCTTCCAGAAGAACAGATAGTCTACAAAGTTCTGTAGATAGCCAGTGACTCTTGTTATCAGCTGATTTTCACTGAATCCATTATATGTGTTACATTTTTTCTTTTTAGTTTATTTGATGTCTGCACTTTTAATAAACCTGTTACTTATTTGCATTGCTTTAGAAAATGTAATAATTTTTCAAATTCCACATATAAATTATTTTGCTAATTTCCATGTTATGTCCTACATTTTTGGCAAAAATTTATATCCAGGATGTATAAAGCTGGACTCTGGCTTCCTTTTTCACCCAGTAATTAGCAGAATGGTTATTTTTAAGTTATTAGACCACACTCTTGAGGAGTAAATTCTTGAAGAAATGATATGAGGAGGCTGTGGGGTAAATAATGGGTAAGGAGATGTTGGCTGTCATGTGGTGGTAGATAGCAAAAGGTAAAGGAGCATGAAAGCAGAATGTCATTTTCACACATTAATATACAAGATACAGGGCAAATATATGTATTGCAGGTAGGTGAATATAGGGCTTTCATAAGCTCCAACTCTGGCTTGCTCATGGCAGGCCAAGCATTTTTTCCAATAGCAGTGGAGAAAAGAGAAAGAATCTACTGCCAGCAGAAACTTGCAAGAAGCTGAAAAGATGCCTAGCCGGAGCAGCTTCAAAGGCCCACCTAAGAGGTAGAGTAAACTTACAGCCAGCAGCTGGAGAGATGAGGGACTGCAGCCACAGCAGAATGCAACAGAATTGCCAATTCGAAAGTGGCACGTCCAGATTTTATGAGAAATTACTAAATTACTAAATTACTTCAGGCCTTCAGATTGAGGTGGTGGTGTGCATCATTGGTGCTCTGGGCTTTTAGCACGTGGAGCCTTGAATTTTGGTTTAGTCTGTTAAGTAACTCCAACTGTAGTATCACAGGAGGATGAAATGCACAGCAGGCTCCAGAGTTTATTGTACAACAGACCTGGAGAGTCTGAGGCAAGGCAGCCTGTGAGAGAGGTGTCATATGGATCTTTTTTTTAGCAGTGTCCATCTAAAGAAAGCAAGGAAGGTCCTTATGCTGACAGGTTGTGCTTGAGAGAGGGAAATAAAAGTGTGGTAGAATTAGTGGCAGATATCAAAAAGTTTGTCAGGTGTTTTCCTGAACTGAATGCTGCATCCTTACTGACTTTAAGCCTTTCTATAACTGGATAGAAGGTTTTGACAGAAGACAGAAGATGTTGGTGACATCTTTCAGAGGAATGAAGAGTAGCTCACAAATTCACAACTTCTCAATTAGGAAAAGATGCTGAAGTCTGTAGACAAGGGGAAAGAGCTGATATGTTTAACTATTAGAATAAAATTTGGGGAGCTTTATTTAATGTTATTTTGTAAAAATTAGGACATGTTACAGCATAACACAAATGTCAGAAGAATTAGAACAATATAAACATATGTACATTAATGTATAAGAATATACATATATCTGTACAGATCCTATCTCTATGTTTATTGATGACAGAGGGAAAATATTTCATATTTAATAAAGTATATTTTAGTATAATAGCCTCAATGTTTTCATTGGATTTTAGTATACACATCTTTATTTAAAGCTTTAATACATGGAAATTAACTAGGCAGTGTCTCTAAGCACAAGGTATTCTTTCATTATTGTTAACATGGCTAGTAGATAGGGAACTGTATCCCACTGAAGGCCAGCTTCTACAGCATTCCATCTGTTTCCTCCAGCTCCTGACACTTGCTGACACACCAATGCAGACATTCATTTAAGGAACATAGTTTCTAAACAGTAACCTAGAAGATGGTTAGTATCTCTAATTTTTTTTTCAAAGTATTTAGATTAGGCATTAAGTTGCTCCATTGGTGCACTAAAGGCACAGGCTGATCATAAATGATTTTCTGTTTCAAGTCTCTCATTCTGGGTAAGAAAAACTGTAAGCTGTTTTCCATTGTATCCTTTTTTTCTTTTATATTATCCTTTTTTTCTTTCACAAAAAATGAGATCATCTTACTAGGTCTGTATATCATGGACTGCTTTGTTTCACTTGGTTAATTATGTGTTTAACTGAGTTACTTGACTCAAACTAAAAGGGATAAACTTTTCTGGGCTGTGAACACTGATGGCAGCCTTAGCTACACATCGAAACCTGGACTTGCTCCAGTTTGTCCATATCTTTCTTGCACTGGGCCGCTGTCTTGGTTTAAAAAGACAGGTGTTTGCCAAGGAAGGCAGGAGCCTCTTTTGAAACAGAAAATGTAAACCCCCTACCTCTGAATTATTATAGTTTTGAAATTAAGGGGCTTTTAGGCAAAAATATGGGAATAGGAATAACAGTTCTTTTCTAGGGAAAAAAAATACAGTAATACAAAAAATCCCCAAAGCACTGACAGAGTCAGAATACACCCTGACGCCCCGACAGTCTGTGTGTTGGTAGCAGTCCGATTAAATGGTGGCTGCAGTCCTTCTGGAGTGACAGATGTGGTTCTGTTGAAGCAATGATTCTATAGAAGGGTGTAGTTTTTCTCTCAAGGTCTAATGGTGATGAAGATGGGCCTGGTCTTCCACTGGGAATCTAATGGGAAAAGGCTGCTCTGATGTTCTAAATTCCAGATCTAGGTAGGAAATGCTTGGCTCCTCCCCCTGGGTGGAGAATCTCACACTGGGGTGATGTAATTTTATCAGTCATGCAGTGCAGCTTAATGCCCCATTAACAGAAGATATCTCTCTGGACAAAGGATGGGTCATGGAAGAGATAAGGAACACTGGCCTATCTGGTTTTAACAGATGGTGATAGAGTACATACTTTTTGGTTAAATCTTGTATTGCAGCCTAAGACATGAGCCCAAAACTGAACATGATGCTCCAGATGATGTCTGACTCCTAGCTACAGTACCACACATGCTAAACAGAACAATCCCTTCCATCAACCTGCTGAGCACACTCTTAAAGCCCACAATGCCACAATGCCATTGGCATTTTCTGCTGTGAGAGTCCAATGCTGGCTTATGCTCTTCTGCTTCTCCTCTGGCATTCCTGGGTACTTTACTGCAAAGCTGCTTTTTGACTGCTGGGACTCAGGCTATACTGTTGGCATGAGGTAATTTGGCCCCAGATGCAGGATTTACTTTGCCTTTGTTGACCATAAATGTTCCCACCATCTCCTTCTCCGGCTTCCTGGGAAATACCCTACTTGGCAATACCCTGCTTGGCTCCATGGATTTAGTTGTGTCCAAGTAAATGAAGTGTTCTCCTGTTCTGAAAGTGCAAAAAGCAAAAAGGCCATTAAGCAGCTTTTTCCGTGTCCTGTATCACTAAGCCACCTGGCACCCTGAGGAGCAGGACCCCATGTTTCTTTCTGCCCATGTACTTCCAGAAGCACCTTTTGTTGCCGTTTGAGTCCCATTTGAGCTTTCAGTCTTGCTGAACTTTGGCTTTAGTAAATGCTTCCATGTTTTAGTGAATGTAATGTCTCTGTTTTGCTCCATTGCGCAAGTACTCTCCACCATCTATGTGCTTGCTTACTCTCTGAACTACAGCAGGAGAGCCTGTTCTGCACACTGGCTGCCTGCCCCACTTGCTTGACTACACACATGTCAGAATGGACTTTTCTTGTTCTTTGATGAGGATGTCCATGGAGATCAACTAGCACTCTCGAGTCTCTTTGCCTCACAGGGTAGCCTCCTGTGAGACCCTGCGAAACAGATCCCTAAAAAAGCCATCCACATCCCCTCCTCAAGCCAAGGTTGTGGTTCTGTTTCCTTTACTGCTTCTTACATGATTATGTTTCATATTCTCAGACTTAGGGCAGCCAGGAGGTCATCAGCTTTCACAACCCAGACTAGTTCATCCCTGTAACCATCCATTAGCTAAGGTCAAGTCCCAAGCACGTCTTAGGGCATCAGCACTTCCACCTTCAGATTTCTACTTACCTGTTGACTTTTAAAAAACAATTTCTGAGATTTTAACAATATTTATTAGTTAGATTTTCCCTTAATGGGTAATAAATTAATTGTAAAATTCTTACCTGATTATTTCAACCTGGGGCATGGAGAAGTCTGCTCTTATTAGCAGATTGCATTCAGGCAGGTGAGCTATTTTCAACATAGCACATAATTTTAACACCTACACTCAGAGGAAAAGTTCTAGTGAAAATCTTTATTACTGCAAGGTACTTTTCTCTTTTACTACTATTTTCTTTATGAATTCTCTTTCTCTGTGATGCTTTTATTTCTGGATAGCTTCAGACTAGAACAATTGAAAGCTTTTTTTCATGTGATTTTTCAATTAAGGAAGCATCAAGAACTCACATTGTATGTTAATAATTTTTCCTTAATAGAAATACAAAATTAATATATATTAATGTTCATTAATTATAAACTGGCTTGTCTGGTCCTCAATGACAGCAAATGATAGAAGGATATTATCAGTAACTTTCAGCATTTAACTGTTATAATGCCCAGGTAGACCACTGTATTAGCCATACCCTGGTTAACTTTTATTTTTCTTTGCATCTTTTAACATACTCTCATACATTGAGTACCCATTCCCATATCCGGATTTCTAGCCAAACAATGACGGAAAAACAACAGGAAAAAATTCAGAGAAAGGGAAAATATTTTAGCTGTTCCCTATCTGTTTCACTTTCTTGGAGAAGCATCTGGAGAGTCATTGCAAATAAATGACACTTTGGGAAAAAACTTTCTTAGCTACCCTGAATTTTTCTATTCTTCTTAGCACTTCTAATACTGAATTATAGTGAGGTATGCAGAGGTGATTTAGCACTGAGCATAACTGCTGGACTATGTTCTTGGTTGAAATGAGAGCCAGAAAGATTTATGTTGCAAAAGATCAGGAAGCAAAACGAAGAGCAGTGAGAAAATAAAAGCAAATGGTACTCTCATTATTAAATTTATCATTTGTAGAAATATTGGTGGTTATGGACTTGATGTTGGATGATGCACAAGCAAAATGTAAAGATGATTTGCCGCAGAAGGCTCCCTATCCCACAAAATATGCAAAGAGATTTAGTCAAAAACACAAGGAGAATGAGAAAGGCGGCTGTGGTATAATTGTATCAACAGCTCCTGGCAGTTTGGTTTCACAGTCCACCAGCAACTGTCCTTGCTTGCTCTCTTGCCTTCAGCAGGAACACCAATGTGCTAATTTTCCCCTTGACTCTTCTGCTGACTATGTGGTTAAGCATCCTCTCTCTGGCTTCCTTTCTTCACATGTACCAAATTTCCTGTCTTTCCTGCTTAAGAGAACAAATAATCTGTCCATTCTTGCTGTCATAGGGCACCTCCAAAAGAGATGAGTCTGCTCAAGGGATGAATCTGCCGTCCATATTGCTGTACAATTTAAAGAATTATTATGGCATTAAACCCTAACATCAGCTTGATTCTTATTTTCCCTTAAACAGATGGTAGTGCATCAAGCTGTTAAATTTCACTGCAACAAAACTGATATTCTGTTTAAAGTTTCTATTCCTCATGTGAATCAATAAAATGTAGAAATGCTGCACTGGAGGAATATTCTTTACAAGTGGCTATGCATTTGTAACCTATCCAAAGCAGAGGCTCCTGATAATGACCCCCAATTTTCAATGGTTTGGATCATGAAGTATCACTAGACAGGGAGGTTATGTGCAAATAAATCAGGACGATTACAGGAGGAAACAAACAGGATTAAAGAAGACTAAAGAAGGCTATGCTGAAGACTCAGCATAGCAAGTGCACATTAAGTGTTTCACAGACTTTCTACTGATTTGCAACTCAAATACACTTTACACTCTTTTCTTTGTAATTCACTTTCACAGTTTCTCACACAGATTTTTTTTAATAATCCTGTGCACCAGTTAGAGCAGTCATAAGAGAAAGAGTGGAGAGAGTTTTTTGTCTATATAAAATTCTTGCTCCCAGTCAGTAGATGTAGATGTAGAAGTACAATTATGAAATGGATGCAAAACATAAGTCACTTAATAAAATTGAACTAGCAAGACTGTAGCACTCAGAAATACTGCCACGAGGGAAGGAAGTGAAATCCTGCAGTCCAGAGTGCAGTCAGAGCCTCTGCACTGGATGCCACCGGACCTCATTCCCATCTGCCATTTTCTGCGTATCAGGTTTGTGCCAAAAATCCATCAGGCTTGTGGGGCCATGTCACAGGGCTGCAATGACATCCCAAGCTCTTGCATTGTCTCACCACTGATGGGTAAAACAGAGCAAGGACAAGACTGGCCAGTGGGGTTTTGTACAGATTTCAGTCTTTCATAGAGGCTGAGCATCCCTGTTCTGATCTGACAATGTTTGGAAAAATACCCTGAACAAGCTTCTGCCCATACATGCCAGAACAGGATTTACAATAAGCAGGATGTATTATAGTCATGGCTGGCAAGGCTCTATTTTCATCAGTTTAAACATATAATTCCTTTAAAAAATTAATAGGCTGTTGCCATAATAAAATACTTAATGGGCAATAAGTGAGTCTTACTCATCTTTAGCAAAATTGGCAAATAAGAATAAACACACACATATTTGTGACTTTTGTATGAGGCCTAGATTGCACTGGAAAACAAAGAATATTTAAGGGAAGAAACAAGGGTTGCTGTTTTTGCCTCACTTAAAAATCTTAGTAGCTGAAGAACAGATCTATTTTGCCACATAAATTCTGAACTCTAGCTCTTTAAAGCAAATTAAGATTTTCAGGTGCTAAGCATTTAAACTTCCCATAGATTTCACTTGTGTTCAGTCCAGCCATAGCTGGAATAAATTAGAGCACGCAGCTAGTGTGGCAGGGTAATCATTAAAGAGATGCTCCCAGTGTCTTGGGAAGAGGTATGACTTGATCCCCTGTGTTAGACAAATGTGGCTTTTCAACCCTGACTCATGACCAAATCAGGGGTCAGAAAACACACATTCTTAACTCCCAGATCTGTATTGTCCCCTGCAGATGTTGCTGCTTTTTATATAAAGTTTTAGCTGTGCAAAGGTCCTCATAAAGGCTTCAGCTTCTGCTACATTGGACTGTGTCACCCCCGTCCATCACATATACTCTTTGGTTGTTGAGGAAAATGGGAACTTATATTTCAGATAATTATAGTGCAATACATTGAAGAGCTACATATAGGCATTGAACAAACCTCAGCAACCATCCCAGTGTGCCTTAAAAGATGCCGTAAGTCCCAAATTCTGGTGGTGTTGCCAGTAGCCTCTATCACCCACGTTTAGGAGAAAATTCAGTGCCTGAATATTAACACTTAGTTGCAGATCCACCAAGTGAAGGTGACATACTGTTGTGCTCTAGTGCAGCTCACAACACCAGCTCATAGGAGTTTTCATGGAAAAGAAGTTAGAGACAAACCTCAGAGCAAGTACAGAAACCCCAAAATTGTTCATTGCAATGGACTGTTGCCAGTGTGACTGGCTAGACAGACACACACTGAGACTTGAGGGAAAAGTTGAGAAAGTACCTGGACATGGGTAGAGGAGACTGTTGCACCATCTGACTCTGTGTTTGAGTAAAGTATGTATTAAAGTGTTTTAGGGGAAGAGGCAACAAGCTATAACCATGAAGTCATAACCTGAAGTTCCCCTCCATCTAATCACGAGAACACACCACATTTTACAGAGAGTGATTCACGAAGCCAGCAAGCACAATCCCTTACCACAATTGTAGGGTGGACATCTTCCTGTGATCAGCACCTGACCTGCCCCCAGTGCTGCACATGGGCAAAAGCTGTAGCAAAAACCATTACCTTTTCACCTTTTCCATAGTCTTTAAGTTCCAGATGGAGTAGGAACTTTCATCTCTTTCATCTGCCTGCTTTTGGAGTTCAAGCTGCTGGATGCCCTGCCACAGCTGTGTTCCTGCCTGCCTGGCCCTGCTCCCTACAACTCCCGACTCTCACTCTCTATAGCCCTTTTGTCTCTCCCATAGCCTACCACCCACATAAGATCACAGCATGGACTCAGAAGCTGCACACCTGCTGGGGAGCCTTAAAAGCATTCATTACACATTTATAACTCTGCCCTGATGCAGCTGCTGGTGTGGCTGTACCTCTGGGATGGATGGGGATAGAGCAAACAATATTGCAGCAGGGAGAGGTGGCACAGGGCTCAGTGGAGCCTGCTGCCAGCAGAGAGGCTTTCTGCTGATAAACATTACTTCTGCACAATTACATTTTTTAATTACTCCCATCAGACATGTTAGAATATTTCTTGTGGCCACTGACCCCAACAAACTAGGTTTTTTATCTGGCTCCAAATTTTTCAACAAACGACACTATATGTTATTTCACTTCTGGTATGGTATTCAGGCCTTCAGTCCCTCCTGGGTGCCAAGCCTTTTGTAAATATGATTATGATAAATATTTCAGGTGCATGACATGCAGTCCATTACACAAAACCTTGCGTTACCAGGGACAGGGGCTGATAGGGCAGATAGGGCCAGCAGCTCTCCCAGGCGACTGCTCAAACAGGACTAAGTGCTGCTGCCAGCTGGTGCTCTGACAGTGAGGAACAAAGCAATTTGGGCAGCTCAGTAAACCCAAATCTCAAATTCAAGTATGGGTAGAGAATGTCTGTTTTGACTGAAAACCTCAAAATAGATAAATTTAGTTTTCTAAGTGAGAAATCTTTGGAAATGTGTTATTTTTGCTGCTTTACAACCTGGGATAAATGCTACTGGGAAGCTAATTTTCAGCCGAGATTCACTTTGCCAGCTAATGAAGGAGGTTGCATTAAACGGCAGTATCAGCAACAGGACACGGTGCATCACCACGCCCCTGGAGAGCAGCCAGGAGGGATCCCACTCAGCCTCATCTGCACCTGGGGAGCAGAGAATTGCTCTTTGCCCTGAGGGTCTCCTTTTACCAGCATGATCCCACAGGGACACTCTACTCACTTATCTTCAGCTCTTGTTGACAGCAGTAACACACAAAGAAGTTGGCATGAATGTTTTACCAAAGGAGCTTTGGTACAGGTAGACCTTGGAAACCTAATCTCTCTGGAGCAAAAGAGCACACATATATTTGTCACTAAGTTTGTGTAGAGCATCAGAAACTGCTTATTTTTCTTCATTCATGCTTTATATTGATTTGTTGAAAAAATAGGTATTTCTGTAGTCTTACAGCAAAGAAAATTGCCAAAAACAGTAAAGAAACCAGAGACAGATCTTTTATTAATGCACTGAAAACATTCTAGATGTGTGTCCAAAGTGCTGACTCCTGCAACCCAGCAGGCTTGTGGTTTAGTATAACTCATCTCTTGTATTACTGTCCCCTGTATCCTTGCTAAAATGCTAGCAAGCACCAAACTAGTTGAAAGTGCTTCTCTAAGTGGGAGGGAGGGGTTGTCATCTAGGCCCATGTGTGATTTACAGAGCAAACTTGGGAGGTCTGGAGCTGCCTTCAGTGTGCTGCTGAGAAGGCCTGGTGAGCCAGCTGGCACTGGTGCTCAGTATCACCCCAGCGAATCCCTCGGGCCAAGCCTACACATGCTCTGCCAGCTGCCTCTCCTGTGGGACCCTCACAGCCTGGCAACAGCACAGATAGAGGAGATCACCCAGATGTGCTTTATGGGGTCATGGGCACTCAACTGTAGCTGGAGGATTCACATATCTAAAGGAGGAGCAGGAACTTGGGAAGGAGGGTGTTGCTAGAGAGAAAACTCAGAAAATGGGGAACCTGTGGCAGCTTCCTGACCAGTATCCCATCTGTGGGAACTGAGGAATAATGGGAGCTTTTCAACTGGATTTTCAGGTGCACTCTAACCCTGAGTTCCACTCCTCATGCTTGAAATTTTGTGGTGCATATTCTGACCACTCCTGAGTTGCCTCTGAGATGTTGCTTGATCTGGGAGACACTGGGAGAGGAGGAAATCTGAATGGACAATGCCCAGGGAAGCGTGGGTGATGCTGGTGCTGCACACAGGGAATGAGAAATGGAGGCTAACAAGAGAGGTTGCTAAGGACCAGGATAGGCAGTATCAGTGAAAACAATTGAGTGGCACAAGTTCTTTCTATCCACTCCCATCTGTGTTCTTTTCTTCTGGACACTTTTGCCAGCATTAGGGCTTTATGTTTGGCCATTGTAATTTGCAACAGCCTTGTATTTCTACATAGGTTTCCCTGATGGGTATTTATTGTTTGTATATTATTGCAGAAAGGCAATGAGACTCAGATTCCTCCTGAATAAATAAAATCATTATTATTACTGTTGTTGTTATTATTTATAATCTACTCCGTGCACTTTCAGTGTAATTCCTAAATTTCAAAAAAGGAAGCACACAGATGGGAAAGGGACAGACAATCCATTGTAAATACCTGGCAAGTGATAGGGAAGAAATATGGTGCAGTAACTCTTGCAGTAGGCCTTGCCAGAGGGAGTACTTGCCATGAAAATACAAAACTTAAAAACAAATATATAGCAACAAAGGAAGATTTAATTAAATGAAAATACAGAGCAAGCAAGAGAAAAGCTGAATTCTGGCACCTGAACAAAAGCATGAAGAAAAACTTAAGATAAAAACAATACTGTAATTAACAGGAGACAGAAAAGGGACTAAACACAGCTAAAAAAAGGTTGGTTGGAGTTATCCACTCAAGAACAAAAAGTCTTGGGGAAAATTTGGCATGCTTATGCTTGCTGGAGGAGCTGTAGATAGTGGCTCTGGATGTTTATGTCTGCTCTCCAGAAACAGTATTATTGTAAGATTATTTTGCTAATCGCATTGCATTCCATAATCTGTTTTTGCTAGACATGGTACAGCAACTGTGATGGTATCAGTCAAGATTTGATTGTGATGTTTAAATGTCCTCAAAAGCATGGCTCTTCAACTGTTTAAGAGCAAACTCAGAGCATTTGTGGTGAAATAGTCTTGTGGAAAATGCAGTTCAAACTGCTAAAAGCCTGCTTTAAAATTCAAGCTAGTACTTGGCACTGTTAAATTACAACATTGCACCCTAGAAACTGACACTGCCACTTGAAAATAGATTCTCACTCACCGAAGTATTGTTTAATCGAAATCTTTGATATCAGAAAGGTTAAAAAATTTTCATAGTCAGGGGAAGTTATGTGCATCCATGTAAAGTATTTTGTAAAATATGGCCCAAGAAATAGAGTCCTCTTTTAAAGTGATATTTTTTTTACTTCAGTGGGTACCTTACAAAACAGGGGTATCCTGTGAGGAAATGGGAAGCCTCAAGATCTTCACTGGACATGTGCCCTGGACCTCAGTCAGTTCTAAAATGGACCTTCATATTGCGGGGTAAGTTCTGGCTACATCAGAGAAGATGCCTGAGCACAGCCCTATGCAAACAAGCATCTTTGCTCTCCTTTTTTCCTTCAGCTCTTCAAAGCGACTTGGAAGCTGCTCACTGATCTTTAAATGTGTAATCAAGTTAGTCATAATTGTATGGGCATCTTCCACTATGTGGCTCCTACATGTAAACACACTTTGGTGTGGGAGCAAGATTAGAAATGATGCTGTGTAGGCATGGGGATCCAAACTGCACTTTTTGAGGTACCCCTCTCCCTCCTGTCCTATATATTATTGGAGTTACTCAGTGGCAAAAAACTGAGCAAGGTGGAATCGTTAAGGCTTAGTGCACCTTAGCACATTCCTTTCTGATGTTTAAGGTGTTGATTTAAGTCATGCTTTTAATTTAGAGCAGTTCAAGTAAATTTTCTGATAGTCTCTGCCAGCATCTTCAGTCAGCTATATTCATATTGTTCTTGACTTTGTTATCATCTTCCCTGCCCATCAGCCTCCTGCTGAGCACAGTTACAGGCTGGTAAGGTCACTGGTCCCATGCCTAGCATGAAATAACCTACCTCTGTATAATACTGTATAATAACTTGTTAGTGCTTCCATTTTCTATGTTAAAGCAGCAGGAAACTAAATTAATGCAAGTCTCAATTCTCAGAGTGGCGCAGGTGGATACGTGATGTCACCCTTCAAGGGCACTGAGGTACGTTCCTCACACCTTCCTAGCTGTTACACTGCTTGTTTGATATTAAAGGCACCAGGAGAGTGCAAGTAAAATACTAAAAGTATTTTCAATCTAGATTAACTGGAGGCAATGCCAAGGGATGCCCCATCCCTGGAAATGTTCTAGATTAGATTGGATGGGACCCTGAGCAACCTGATCTAGTGTTTGGTGTCCCAGGAAAGGGTGTGGGGGGTGGAACTAGATGATCTTCTTTAAGGTCTCTTACAATGGAAGCAATTCTGTGATTCTGTGATTAAGAAATGCACGAGGGGTAATTGTGTCCAGTTTTCTGATAGAAAATATTTTGCCCAAGTATTTCTATACACTGTAGCCTAATAATTGTATTCCTGGCTTAATTTAATGATTACATGATTCAGAACAGGAATTCTGTCCAAACATGGCTCTTTGCCCCAGTTCTCTCTTCGGGAAGCTTAGATGCCTGACTGTCTGGAAGTTATTTATAAACCAGTAGGTTTGTATTTGGGAGTTTGAGAGTAACTTGCCTTCTGTTAGCTGAAGAAGAAAAGTACTTCCTTTGTAGCTCATGCTCTGTTTGTTTCTAATCAGTCAAAAAAAAGACAAGATTAAAGGCTTGGAGTACAGTCATTACTTTTATGGAAAGCTATTCAAACTGCAGTAGTAGAGATTATAAAGAATTTGAGTCTAGAGAAAGGAGAAAGAATATGAAAAAATGGGGCAGCTCTTTCTACAGGGCAACTTTCTATTTTTTTACCCTTGAAAATAGTATCTGTATTATTAGGGTGATTTGAAGAAAAGAAAAAATCAGAAACTGACATGCTGGGGTCTAGCTGCTTAAGTGTGTTTTGTTCAAATGCAAATGCCATTGTACCACAAAGCTGTCTATTTCTGCAGGGTGTTTAAGGCTACCCAGGGTCTTCTGACTGATAGAAGGTTACGGTGAGCTTGTGCTTACTGCAAGGAATATTCCCTAATTCCTCTAGCTTGATGTTTCTTACTAGTGAACGTTTAAAGCTGGAGAGATTCTTGAATCCCCTTTTAAGTCAGCAGGGAATTGGGGTCTTTAAATTTGTCTGCCAATTAGAGCCCAATGCTCTTAGGTTCAAGTCATTTGATATCCCTGGCACCTGTAGATATACACTCAGCAATACTGATCAGCACTGACAAGCAATCCATAGAGCAGACCACTTGGAGCTTTCACAGGTTTTTCACATGGCACAGAATTATGGAGCTATGCAGATATTCAGGTTGCCCTCATAGTTGTTAGTGCTGTGGTTGGGAAGAGCCACAATGGCTTCTGTCCTGATTTTGGTGCTCCCATTTCAATTTTTATTCATCTTCATTGTCCCTTTTCCAAATATTTTTTTATTGTCAGGAGTTCATATCCCACCCCCCTTTTGTTTTTTTCAGTTATCAGCTACTGAAATGCGAGGAATCTGCATAGTTAATGCTCACATTCATTTTTATCTTGGGTTTCAGAATATTTATTTTTTTTTAACTAAGCAAGGAAGATTTTAACCACGGTCATTTTTCAATCTGTTTGTAGGAAAGCAGAGATATAGCAAGTTATACCCTACCTATATCTATAATTCTGACTTTGGAAAGACATTTTCGCTAAGCAGGTCATAAATGTTTCCTGGGAGATGGGAACATGTTCCAAGCCAAAGACTCTTTGTCTGTGACAGCCTTTTAGAACACCACAGCTCTGAATTTGGCTGCTGAATGGACTGCAATCATTATTATTGCATCTTTTAGTTATAGAGAGAGACACAATAAGTGAGTCATGACATTTAAATCAATGCCTACCAGTTATACGAAGGAAGCCTTTGGGCAGACCTTTCTTCTGTAAGGGATAAGCTGTAGCAGAGTCTAATTTTATCCTGCAGACCATACTGGGCCAGCCATGGCTCCTGCCTCTCCCCCTTTCCCTTCTCTGTCTGGGACCTTAATGTGCTCCCTAGGGCTTTGCAGAGCTGTAGCAGGGAAGTGGGAGGAGAAGGAGGAGGTCATAGAGGGGCAGGATTTCAAGGGTGTTCCTGTGGCTGCAGTGCTGCTCCTCATCTACCTTTACTGTTGTGACTGGATGCCCTTGTCAATGGGCCCCAAGTCGTGTGGCTGCTCCCCAACACACCGTGTAAGAACATGGCATTCTTTCCCACGTGGCATACCTGGATGGAGAGGCAAGGCAAAGAAATCTACCTCACTTTTCTCGTTCATAAGGAAACATCTCTATCCCTGTAAATAGAACCATTCTAAATTTTCTGTAGTAAAATGCTGAAAATTAAATTAGCTTTATATTCAGGGTAATCGTGTGATACTTCATGAGTGTCCAAAATCTAATGTGGCTTATTTTTCTTTCTTGTGTTTTGGGGGGGGCACATTATGTACACTGCAATAAAAAAACAATCAAATTCTGAGTATCAGGTTAGGTAAAAAAATATTCACATTTTTAGGATGATTGCATAAAATTATGTTTGGTACTAGATTAAATATGAAAGAAAATACTAGATCACAAATCCTTAAAAGGAGAATTCATTCTTTCTGTGGAAAAAAAATTGTCAGAAAAATAATAAAACCTGACGCAATTCTGAAAATTCCATGTATTTCTTTACTGTATATAAAAGTGACAGAGGAGCAATTTCTAAGCCTCTGATGAATGGTCCTTTTTGACCTTCTGAAATGTTTTTCTTCTGAATAAACATTAGAAACCGTAGATAAGTTTTAATAAGAATTAGGATATATTGCCCAAGGTGCACTCATGAGTGATTAAATGATCGCTAAACTGATTTGCCATGCATCTGACTTGTGTGTGGAAGTAAGTAAGTAAATGGCTTGGTGCACTGATAATGGGACTACATTTTTATTACAAATTCTGTTGAAATCTAAACAGGCTGCATTCTTCCAGATACCAAAGAACTTTAAACAAATTCCAGAGAGAAACCAGGTCTTACCCTAGTACTTGTCCTAACTACTAAGCATCAACATTTTTCTATTATGCTGCCTAAAACTTACTTTCTAGTTAATGAGCCTTTTGGCTTCTTTGGATAGTTAAATTCTGTACTAAAGGCAGGCAGCTCCAGAAGCACCTCACAGGTCTAAGTGAGGGGAAAAAAAGGCACACAGTCATCAATACAAATTACTCTGTTAAAGTGAAGTGCTTCTAAAGAAAAAATAATCGTGCTTGTGGGATGCTGAGCTCGAAACTGGCAGTTGCAACACCAGGAGGTGATGCCAAAGTTGCTGGTTGTGTAGAACCATAGGCAGCGATGTGCCCTCAGAGTGCTGGGTGTTGGGAGTTTGGTGAGACTAGACTGAATACTAGCCAGGTTTTTCCTATCAGCATCCCATACCTAAGCTATGTTTACTTACTGTTAAACAAGCAGACACAATCTTCCAGCACTGTTGTTGAACATTAGAATATACTAGAGTGGTTGCAATATCTGTATTTCCTATAACCTGTAGATTTCCTTGTATCCAGATGACAATTTGCTCTGCATGATGTCTGTATAAAATCCCTGGGTGAGACACCAGATTGACATTGGGTATCATGTGTTGACCTAGGCTTCTAATATAGCCTGCAAACCCCACTGTATTAATTGTGAGCCTGAACATTATATGCTATAGTGACTAACTCTTAGGTGCCCATATTCTTTGTGGCTATATTTCTTCATATTGGTAACATTTGGTGGTATATGCATGATCAGTTTTGTTTTCTTCAGTCTCGTATCTTGCAGAGAGGTGTCAGATGCTTATTGGGATGTTTATTGTGATGGCTGGATGGTTTTATTGTGTTTTTGGTAAAGGGCTGAAACCCTGACCGTGCACTGAGATTGAACTTTTCCCATCCAGAAAATTTATCTTCTGTACTACCATAGTTGGATATGAGTTACTAAAATTCTGTGTTCACATAAAACTTAATGCTTCTGGGGTATAGATTGAATAGGAGAAGTGGTTTTAAATATGTATTCCTGTGTGTTTTCTGTGGCAATGAGAACAATTAGTTTGTCATATGTCAGGTTTGGCATATCTCACAGTTACAAATATAAAAAGATTGAAATATCCATTAATTAAAAAACAAATTGTTTGAAGTTTTTAAATAGAAATCTGGAAAGATAACATTTATTCCCCAGAAATTAGGATTGAAAATATATGCATAATTTAAAGCTACTGTCAAGTGATTTCTTGCTTAATTGGCTGTAACATATTACCTGAGTGTTCTACATTCAGCCGTCAGTAACAAAGCAGAACATGCATACTCCATATTATGCAAAATATGTAATAAATAGTTATATATGATCTATATTATGCATAATTATTGCATAACATGCATAATCTTTATCAAGACAATCCATTACAAATACATATCCAGATTATAGACACATCTTCTTTCATTCAATAGAAAACGGTTTTGTATATTTAACTAATTTTCTTATTTCAGCAGCAGAGCAACACATTCCCTAGGTTTACAGGAGGATATAAAAGTATCAGCATGTCTAAATCTGTGTATTTTTCATATCAGTTATAAGAAATGTCTATCCTCATTTATCCAGATATATACAGAGATCTGCAGACACTCCCATTCTGGTTATAGCTTTATCTGATGAATCTTAGAATTATGGAATATCCTGAGTCAGAAGGGACCCACAAGGATCATCAGGTCCACATTTTGGCCTTGTACAAGACAGCCTCAAGAATCACACTGTGTGCTGATTTTGACCAATGACTCTGTTGTTTTCCAGGTGTTTTTCAATACCTCTCAGAATAATCTTCTCTATGATTTTACAAGACACTGAAGTGAGACTGACAGGCCTGCAGTTACCAGCTCAACTTTCTTGCCCTTCTTGAAATTTCTGACAATGTTTGCCAGCTTCCAGCCAATAGGGACCTTTTCAGATTCCCAAAACCATTCAAAAATCATTGACAGAGGTCTTGCAATGACTCAGACAGGTCTTTGAGTAACCTTGGATGAATCCAATCACAGAGATGAAGCTGGAGCAGCAAATCCCACAAGTTCAGTGTCCACTAGGTGTTTATCAGTCTTGCAGTCATGGTCCTGCTGCTTGAGGACCCCCTGAGCCTGTCATCAGTGCTGATGGCTGAGGCAGATAAAGGATTTGATATCTCTGCTCTGTGTCCCTGTTTGTGAGATGACCATCAAGTAAAAGGCCAATGTCTTTTTTCTGGTCTGCCCTTTGCCATTAATATATTTATAAAACACTAAATTAGATATCTGACCTCTTAAATTCTTATTTTTCATTGTCTTTTTTTTGTTCACCACCTGGCCTGAATTTTCATAATTTAACCACCTCTGATTTTAACTCTTAACTTCAGAAACAGTGATAAAAAAGGCTTTAGGAAATATTATGCTATTTGACATAAGTAGACATAACCACATTCTTTCAAGATGGAAAACAGAGCTTGCTTATGCTTTGATACCTAATATCTTATAAACATGTAATCACCTTAATGTAAGGAAAATATTCTCCTTCGGATGGTTCAGCTGGCACTCAACCATCAATCCATGTTTTGTTTACACTAATTCTTTATACTTGCCTGACACCTCTGTTTCATTTAAAGATAAATCTAGCAACACACTTTCTAAATGCAGGAGGATGATGCAGGGGAGGCATCACTAACTGTTGGTAAGCATATGTTCTGTGACAAGAATGCAGTTGTATTATTTGGTTGCTCGGATCTGTTTTGAGTGATAATCCTAAACAAAGGATCTTTTATGGTACATTGAGTTTAAGAACCTGTATTACACTTGCACTAGTGGCTAGTACCTGATGTGACAGAGAAAGATGAAAGGAGACAGATTACGGCAGCTAAATGAAGTGTACCCTCCAAACTATTTATTTGATTTATAATAGCGATCAGGTTTATTATAGCCTGAATCATGATCTGAAAAAAGATCTAGAGGGGTCTTACCAGAGAGAAATTTTAGTATTAAATACAGCACAAGTCTACTGTCAAATGTAGCTTTTTCACCTTTTAAAAAAAGTTAATCAGAACTGTTTAGAGAACTAAAAATTGCATTTTTGTCATGTGTCCTCTTTTTCTGACACTATGTGGAGCTGCGCTCTATGTTGCTATAATATCCAACATATGTAGCAAGTTAAATCATTAACATTTATTTCTGCTGAGTTCTAACATGGTGGAGTGTTTTCATTGCTTGAGATGTTATTTTGGTGCTATCATATCACACAGCTGTGTGATCATAGGAGGTATTAAATTAAATAGGATGTATTCCCTAATTTCTCCAGCAGAGCTTTTAAAGCTTTGATGGAGCAGATGACATAATGTTGTCTTTTGATGTCTGGAATAACATTTAAAATTCCAATTTTGCATTCATTGCTAGAGACATAGAGTGACTGTTGCTCCATCAAACAGAGATTCAGCATAACTGTCAGATATTTGGAACAGTCCAGATTTGTTGACACTCAACCACAGTTAGGAAAGTAAGTCAGAGATGATATACATTTCTGCCTCATTCCTGTATTACACAACACACTAATAAAAATGCAAAGAGCATGACAAGATGTCTGCAGTCTATAAGTAAGATTGAACTTTGTGTGAAGTAAGAAATTTTATTGGTTTTGAGACCAGTTGCTTCAACCAAAAGGGGAACAACAAGATTTTTATAGCAAATAATATAGTGAAGTTGATTCCATCTTTGCAGACTTGAAAAGACTGCAGGGTGTTATGTAATTTGGATTTGGAATTTCAAAAGACGTGCTAAAGAAATAACAAAGTTAGAAGAGTCAGTGAAAGATGACGTTTGTTACTTGTAAAGTTTGTCTGTTCATCTGTGATAGAATCTTTTGCTGGAGCATCTCTTTAAGCTAAATTCTTATATTTTTGTTCTGCAAGAAAAATGTAGGTAAATCAGTTGTTGACAACATTAATAAATATGAATGTAGTAAATGTGGCTTCTAGGAAGGCAATAGTAAAATCTAAGAGGATGTTTGTGGTTACCTTCATACTAATTACTTTCCTACCACAGAAATTTATCTGCCTCAGAGAAAGGTGAAATAGAGAATTGATTATTTTCTTCAGACCTACTCTTTAATCACACCTTAATTGTTGCAATGCTGAATTCTGTAAGTCTGAGAATCTTTCTGCTGGCTTTCATGAGGGGGGATGAAATGTGAACAGTTCTGCCCTCAAGACCAGGACATCCGTATTCATCCAGATCACCTGTTCTCTAGGTGAGCTTTGCCTGAGCTGGGCTGTGCCTCACTGTGTCTAGTCCTTGGTTCCTTTTCCTCGCCTCTCCCAAGAGCCTCTCCCCTCGGCCCCATTTTGGAGGCACCATTCCCTCACACACCAACCTGCCCTGTGACCACCATCACTTCCAGCATGGGTCTGTGGTGACTCAGGGAGTGTCAGTGTAGTGGTGGCCAGCAGCAGTGGTGGTACTTGTGCTAAGACAGCAAAAAATAGCAGCCAACGAATCATGCAGATGTCATTGCAACTTAGAGCCTGAAAAAAATACCAAAATATACTCAAAAAAAGAAATTTATAGGTGTCTGGAAAATTATAAGGAAATGAGTAACAACCAGCATGGATGTACCAGGAACAAGCCATGTCACTGATTTAACTTTCTTCTCTGACAGAGTGAATAAGGGAGATGCAATAGAAGTCAAATAATTTGATTTTTATGGATTTTTATGCTCCTTCACTGTATCTAAGAAATAGGAAAATATGTAGTAGGGGAGACTATCAGGAAATGCAGAATTGGTAAGAAAAATCTTCTCTAGAATAGAAAATTAGTGCTTTAATATCAAATCAAAAGGCAAAAAAGTATATCAAACATGATTCAAAGACCTTTCTTGAGTCTAGCACTATTTGTTACTTTAATCAGTGATTTCAATGAAGAAAGGAAATGAATGAAATACATATGCAGAAGGTATTTATTCAAAAGGCTGTAAATACATTGGAAGACATGATCAGGTTATCAGACTCTTAAAGAATTACCTAACAGTTCATTTGAAATGAATGCCAACTTTAGAGGAGCAAGACTGCCTGGACAGCAGAATTGCAGGAACGGATTTAAGCATTATAGAGGATTGCAAACTAAATATGACTCAATGTATCATGCTGCTGGAGTGACACACAGCAGAGTGGATGCATCATCAAAAACAGAGTCTTGAAATAGGAGTATCCAACCTTTTTTAGCACAGAATTCTGCAGATCAGGAGGGATGTACATCAAATGTCAGGATCCAGATTGATGAGGGAATAGCAACTTCAAATTTAGTGATGAGAATACTGAGGAGATCAAAGTGTTTAGTTACATCAAACAGTGTAATAAATAGAATTAAATTCCCTGCAACATGCTGCAGTTAGGGCAAGAAGTAAGGGACTTAAATGATTGCAAGCAGACTTTACCAAGTCATTAGAAAAAGTAAGAAAAGTACTCTAACACTGATATTTGATGGGCAATTATAAGATTAGGGCATTTCAGTTTGGGAGGTTTGTTTTAAAACAGACTCAAGGAATGGGCACTTGGAGCTCTTCTGTGCAGGGCCAGGAGTTGGGCTTTGATGATATTAATGGGTCCCTTCCAACTCAGAATATTCTGTGACTCTGTGACTAATTTTAGGAACAAAAATTCTCCCTCTGGGTCAGAAGATAGGTTGACTAATATTATGGTGTCCATTTCTGCCATTACAATTTCTATGAGGCTTTTTCCATGGTAAAATATGTAGAAATATTATCTAATTATGTGGACAAGTTTTGTTCTAGGTCCACTAATTTGATCCCTGGGAACACACCTGAAGCAAATCGAAAACAGTGAACCTAAATATAGGTAAAATATTTTAAGAACCTAGTACAGAAAGGGAGCTAGTGCTGGAATGGGATATAATTGTAACACCTTATTTCTGACATTGCCTGCTTGAAAGCTTAAATCCCAACACTGAATGAATCACTTTGAATATTTAAGCAAACTTCTCCTTTCAAAATACACACGTATTGTATCAAGATCAAACACTTTGCTTAAGGTGATTGTGTTGCTCAGTCCTCACTAATACTAAATCTGTATACGCTACCTTTGCAGAAAAACTGGGTCACTATGAAAAATGGGAGAAATCTCTGTAGGTTTCTAAATACCTTCTCATCCAGAGGTGCCACATTCCTGCATCCTACCCTGTGTCCAATGACTAATGCAGTGAAGTAATAGCTCACTCTTTAAGTAATAAATAGTTTTTCAAAACATAGAGGTCTGCTGTTTTGGAGAGAGAGGGTCAGGGAGTTGGTGACTTACTAACATTTTCTCTGCAGTTATCATTGTCTGTATCTAATACTAAGCCTTTCATTTTGGGAGAACTGAAAAAAATTTCTAAGGGGTGCAAGGAGGGCCTGAATCAGGCAGCCCAAAATGGTAGAGAGATTTCTACTGAGTGAGGAGTGGCACCAGTAATTTAATGTTATACAATCAAGTGCCATAGCATAAATTCACTCAATAACTGACTTGTGTCAAAGGGTGTTAATAAAGTAACTTGTTCAGTAGAATATTAGGAATATTATTTCTAAATCTAAACTATATTAATATCACAAACTGCTTAAATTGTTCTTTCCCTTAACATAATGTGAGGAATAGAAAGAAACATATCGCTGCTCAGATTTATCAGATTAAGTCTTTTGGATGTAAATATTTGTTAAGTATACTATTTTTTATCTATGAACACAGACAATTGTTTTATGTAAATTTGCATTTAAAAAAAGCAGTAGCCATATAAGCCAAGGGAAAGTACTAAGTAAGGAAACAAAGCAATCATCCTAGTCTGAGATTTCCATATGTGAGTGAATAGAACAAAATTGTGAGGAATATCTTTTCCAGCAGTCAACAGTGTACTTGTTAGCAGGTAGTCAAGGAGTAACCACCAGATTAAGGGGCATACACAGTAAAGTACGTGCAGCTATTTTAGCCTTTTGATTTGTTAATTACTCTCTTTGTACTCTTACTGTGTTTATGTTGGTACAAAGAGTCAGTGGTCTGTCTGATCCTGCTCTTTGAATGCTGGGTTTTGGCTACCCAGTGCCATTTGTCAGCCTTTGCCATGAATTTGTTCTGAATTCCTCCCATAAAAGAACAGAAAGCAAACCTTGGTTTTGTCATGAGCAAGTTCAGATAGAAATGAGGCTTCTACACAGAATGCTCATGAAAATATTTTCAGCAATGGATCAAAATAGTAGATAGAATGGGAAAACTATTTCTGATGAATTTGCTTTCTTGATGAAGTCATCAGCAGTGTGTGACAGCAGAACTCTTATTGCAAAGCCAGCACTGGCTCATCAGATTCCTTTCCATTTTAAGACTAGCAAATACCAAATCTTAATCTTTAATGAAAGCCCAATCACTTGATATTGAAGGCCCAGTCATGGCACAAGAATTCTAACTGGAAGTGTAGGTATTGACTAAAGCTATTTAGATTCCCAGCTGATATAAACAAATGCAGCACCCTGCTGGACTTCAGCAGAATAGGAAAGGTTTAAAACCAGAGTACCTTCCTAGAAAATCCCAGTGCCGAATCTCAAGCTCGTGCACATATGTAGGTACTTCCAGTATCTACTGGTGATTCAAACATTTTTGGTACCAAAGCTGGAAAATTTGGCCACAGACTACTTTTAGGAAATGTTATAGAATTACAGAATCAAAATGCACAGGCAGTTGAACTACTGGCAATGTGGCAGGCAAGCAGTTGTTTAAATAACTGTGGGATCACCATGCTATCTTCCAGAGCCACTAAGACTGTTTAAATATCTTCAGGGATTGCATTAGAGTTGACAGGCTTATTGATTGTACTTTGAAAATTAACAGAAGAATTTTTTTGCTTCCCAGTAGAGATGGATCTATAAAAATGCCTAGATATCTGGTCACACTAATGAGTTACCCTATGCCTCCTTTCAGTATTTCTAATATTAGTAAAACAGATAATCACAAACACTATTGCAACCTCTGAAGCTTTCAAAGGGGAAAGTTACATAGCTTTCTCCTGTCCTCTTCTACCAAGTTTAACAAGAGGAATTAGAAGTTCTAAAAGTGAAACATTTATTCTAGCAGAGTAATGAATATTTCTAGTTGCTTTTTTGGGGGGTTATTAACAATGTTTTTCTTAAATGTTCTCTGGAAAATGTCTTGGTGATTATGAAGCAACTGAGTCAGCGTTCTATCATAATCACATTATTTTTCCATGCTTCATTTCTAAGTTCATGTGGGGTAAAGTGTTTTACTCAGAGAAGTTTCTTGCTTTCACGTAGTGACTTCTGTGATTTTCATTATTCCTTCTACAGTCAGGATTTATGTTTGAGAGGAGAAACCAGGGTCACCTACTATTAGGTATTGCAGTAATTAATTACTTGAAACCAATATAAATCCTGTCTCTTTGAAGAGAGTAACTGGTCAAAACTTGGGATTAATGACTCAAGAAAGTGAACTGTGCTTTTTCTCTCTTGAGAGAATATAATGTTTAGGTTGCAAGTATGGATATAAACAGGTGGGAAAGATGCATGAATACGACAGTAGCAGAGTAGTAAAATATATTTCTTAAAATGGATATAAGTTATTTAGCCCTTTTGACTATTGGAACACATTTTTCATAAATGAAAAGTAGCATTAGTGAATTAACATATAATAATTTAATTTTATTTTTCTTTAAAAACAGTCTGAAGGCTGGGAGATTCAAAATGGCAAATTCTTATGGGTCTTATCCTCCATGAGGTCATGTTATTGAAATGCCTCTAGTACTTTTCAGATTTTAGTTAAAAACTCAAGGACTCGTTCTCCTTGCCCCTTTAAAAGGTAATTATTTGAATTCTGTATTTTTTCCTTTCTATGGTTCTAAATATTTTGATTTAAATGGAAAATATTCAAACCCTTTATTGCAGATAAATCTGCTTAGATCTATTGATAATTTAACTGTCAGAGCTGACAGTTAATGGGATTTTTATTAGATGTGGGTTGCTGTGTTACTGAGAAAAAGCTTTTAGTTTCAAACAACAGCTACTTGGCTCTTTACTCCCACAGGTGTTCAGCATCTCTCCTGGTATATTGCCAAGGAACAAAGTGGCACAATACAGATTTCAAGGGAAATTAATATGAAATGGGAACAAGATTTCACCTAAATTATTTGTGAACTGAATTTAGGCTGGATTGGTGCACTAACAGTTCCTTGTTACCAGAAAGCTACTTTTTTGAACCCATAAGCTAAGTATAGCAAATCAAAGTGGGCTAGCAAGGTGGCAGATGTGAGTGGAGCAAGAGGGCTCTGAAGACAGAGCAAGTTGCTTTGTGGCACCTGCATGCAGAGAGTGGAGCTAGAAATGAAGGCAGTGACAGAGCACAGAGGGGTTTCTGGCCTCCCAGAGGGGAGTGGGGCAGCCTGTGAAAAACCATTGGTCTGACTGGTCACATCAGGAGAACTCCCAAAGTGAGAGCAATGTGTTCTGCCCAGAGACATGTGGTTTCTGTGGTAAGTACTTCTAGAGCTATTTGTGTGACGAGGTGAAGTTGAGCTTTTTTTCTTGAGGGTTTTCTGGTTGCCCAAAGTCTCTTATAGGCAAGCTTTTTGCTTGAGGAGCCCTATTCAGCAAGACTTTAAAGTGGAGTGAAATTGCTTAATGGACATCTGGTGAGTAACAGCTGTCACGTTTGAACCTTGCCCATGTAGCAAATTTGCATGAATTTCACCCATTCAGAGTTCAGGACTAGAGCATGACCAAGTTAATGTGGCTACAGTCTACTTGGTATCATGTCCTTAAATGGGGTTGGAGGCAAACAAAAAGAAAGCAGGAGAACCTAAGCTGTGTTGGCTGAAACTTTATCATAATGATTGTGCATCTGTACAAGCTCATCTTTTGCAGCATGAAGAATCTGACTGTACAGCATGTATTGTCAAGTATACTGAATAAATAAGCTGAAAAACCTGGACTTTCTCTGATCACTTTCCCTCTCAGTAATCTTGGATTTTATTTGTAACAATAGCAGATAAAGAAAGCTCTTACAGTTTTATATCTTACGGTCTTATATCATGCTTTAAATAATACAAAACCTGCATCAACAGCACAGGCTGGGTCAAATATGTTTGGCACCCTGTTTATAATACTTGAATGGGTATGTATTTATTTCTATCATCAGGTCAAATGTTTGGCAAATGTTTATTATTATGGTAATATTTCAGAAGCATGTAATCTTTACTTAGGTTTTTTTTTTAATTTTTTCTTCTATTAGGCAAGAGAGCAGAAAACTGTGTGGGAATGACAGACAACAGAGGGTCATTCTTGATCTTCAGTGAGATACTTTTAATCTTTCAAAAAATGTCTTGTATTGAGACTAAAATCAGACACTGTAGCAATGCTAAGGCAGTGTTTTCTGCTCAGCACATGTGTATAGCTGAACTGCTGTGTACTCTACTTCTGTCTAGATAGACACACACCTTTCACAAAAGTAGGTCCAATGCTGCTGCTAGAGCTAGAGCTCTGTCAGTACAATCTGCTTTCAGGCAAAGTCAGTGGCACAATGGTCTCAGGCACAAATTTGTAATTAGAATGACAAGGTACTTACTGTGAGCTAACCCAACTGGGGCTGTTTGAGAATAAGTTCGCTAAGGTATAGTAGCTCATGTACACCCACGCACATCTTTAGAGGAATGTGAACTTCTTCTTAGTGTTAAAAGCTGTCTCTGGCATCCTGTTCTGCCCAAGACTACTGATGGGCTGTAGATCGTAATTAATTTTACTTTGGCCTTTATCAAGACAAGTCAAAGAAATAATCCCAAAAATGTTAAAGTCGAGGAAGGTGAGATCAATCATTGAAGTGAGTCTAGAAAGTAAAAATAAAATGCATTGTTTCAGTTACTCACAAATAGTTAATAGTACCAACTGTTACCAACCAGACTCACTGGCGTGCTTACAGATCAGTTGTTCTGTGGAAGAAATGTGCTACAATAGTAAGAAAACATGAAGATAAAGGTCTACATAGCTACACCTACAATCTAAATCATTGCACCCAGGTTTCAGTCAGAGCCACAGTTTTCATGCTGCTTCCTCTGACATAAGTTTCCATTCTAAAAATATAAAGTAAACTAACATTTCAGGGTCTTGACAATAAATTGCAGTGAAAAAAAGCCATATTCCTCCATTTCAACTGCTTAAAATACAGACATGGTATGTGATGGCTCATTGTGCCTACTGATCTGAAAGGGACATAGGAAGAAGTCTGAAATAATCCATAATCCTATGGATATAAAATAATTCCTCCCACACACACTGGTTGGAATTGGTGAGGCTGTTGGCACCCTCAGGGATATATCCTGTGCATCATGGTCACGTGTGGAATGGTCAGTGCAAGGCTCTAGTGATAATAGGGAACAGGGAGATGAGAATGTGCTAATGTGTGCATCTATTCCCTGAGCACATAGACACTCTGCATATCAGCGATCTGTTTTTCACATCTGAAGATAAATTCCTTTGTAACTAAAAAATAAATGTTTTCTTCTGCACGGTAAGTACTGAAGATATAATTAATTTAGTGCTTAGAGTCAGCCAGACTGCAAGTATCTTTAAATGGGATTTAACTGGAGCTGCATATTTATACAAGAAGACAATTTTTTTGTTATACAGACATTCTGGTCTCTTCTATGGCGTGACATTTTATTTACTGAGAAGAAGTTGTTCCAGCTTGCTACCTCCACATGGTTTTTGGTTTTATGAAATACTTCTTATTGTCTGGAAGAGTTTTCCTGCATGTCTTGGTATGTGTGGTAGTTTCAGTTCAACCAGGCAGAAACACAATTTCGTGTAGTGGTTTTGATTTGCCAATTTGAAATTTCCCAGCCAACGCACCAATTTATGTTGTGGGTTTAGTGCTGGCTAAATCTCTAGAGCACCCACTAGAATTATTTACTCATTTCCTGCTGTGAGATAGGATTAGGAGGAGGAGCAAAGCAGATTCAAACTTTGAAGGGTATAAAGAAGAACTTTATTAACAGAAACTAAAAGAAAAAATAATAAGAATCAAACCTCCAGAACACCTCTCCCCCCACATCCTCTTTTCCTTCACACTGACAATGTACAGAGACAATCAGTCAGTTTACCATCTCTAAAACAGTCATTCTCCAATTTACTTAGGGAGAGGAGTCTCTCTTGTTAGTCTATGGAGACTTCTCCACAAGAAAATGGTTCTTTCCTGGCTTCAATGTCACAGGGAATCAGCCACCTGGGAGAATGATCACTGTGTAAAAGTCCCTTCACTCTACTGACAGTTTCCCCACAACTGTTATCGAGGACCACGTCAATTTACGGGGTTTTATTTTACGGATGAGCAGTTCATTGCAAAGTTCTCTTCATCCAACTCTGAAATAATTTTCAACAGAGATCTTCTCTTCATCACTGGGGGCAAAGGGCATCACACTCTCTCTCTGTTCAAACTCCTCATGAGATTACAGCTACTTCAACACCTGCTTACTTCAGCACGAATGCCTTTGCTCATGTTTACGATGTGAACACTCCACCATCCCATGGGCATTCCATGAGTTATAGGGGAAAAAAAGTCTGATTTATCAATTATATCTTCTCCATAGCTTACAAGAGAATTTCAGTCCAAGACATATTCTCACCCAGTCTCTCATCTGGGACCTGACTCTTCCTTCTTGTCTGACCTCGATGACTCCATGCTGTTTCTGTGTGTGTCTTCATTTCTGTCTTTCCCTTTCACTCAAGAGACATGATGCAAGGTGAGCAAGTCTCATCTGTGCAGTGAAAGAGTTAATATCTTGCCCAGGCCTGCAGTGGGTGATGCGATACCTGTTGGGCCATGGCCGGGTGCTGTTTATGGTGGAAAGCTTTTTGGCGGCCACACTGGAGGCTGGGACAGGATAGCCGGGGCCCAGCCAGGGACGCTGATGGTTGCTCTGGTTGCATTCCATTCCTGGGGGCCTGGCTCGGCCCCTTTCCCCCCACACCCGGGCTGCAGGGCCGAGGCGGGGTGGGCCGGCCTGCCCGGAGCTGCTCCCAGGGCCCCGAGGTTCCTGGTGTGACTCAGCAGCAGCAGCAGCAGCAGCATTCCAGCTGAGCCACAGGCCTGCCTAGCACCTCGGGGAGGGAAGCCCGGCTTGGCTGGTGCTGCATCGGAGCCGGGGCCCTGCTGGAAGGGGCCCGCATCAACGCCACCCCTGCGGGCCGCACGGGCCTGGGCCGGCCCTGCCGCCCCGCCCGCCTCGGGGCCTGCACCCAGGTGGGAGAAAGAAAGAGAACTGCCCGGAGTTTGTTCATCTTTACATGTGCGTTCACAAAGGCGCATCAACTTTTGCATTGGTGTAACAATGAGCCAATATTAAAAATCAGACACTGACTGGTTTTTGTCAGGTCTACAGGAAGCTGCCAAGGTCCTTACAGGGAATTAATTCCATAACTAATTCTTTCCTTTCTTACTGAAAAAAAAAAAAAAATTAATACAAACCACCGCAGCATGGCTTATAAAATCTGTCTCATTCTATTCTTTATTTTCCCAGGAGAAATGTAGCTAAGAAATTTGCAGAGTTTTGGGTGATGAGATGTAGGTCACTGAAGGTAAGATGAAAATGAAATGGTTCTGACTTTTAAAATAGAACATGAAACTGAAAATTTGCATTCCTCTATAGACACTTCACAGGTATCAAAACTTTTACTGAATAGCACTTAATCTATGTTTTTTCAGAGTAGAGAGACACTCTGCTGTCAGCATGTCAGCTGACCTGGTGCTAGGGAACACAGTGTCATGAGAGACAGTGGGAGCTTCAGACAAACTTTATTAGAGAAGCCCTCCCTCTGAGTCACAAGGTGCAAAAAAGGACCCCTTTGCTTTCTAAACTCCTTCTCAGAGAGGAACCTAGGAGGGGCTGGATCCAGTCTTAAACTAAGAATGTCAACAGTTCAAGTCTAAGAAATTATAGATTGTGATTGAACCTTTGTACAACTTTAAGATTAGTGTTGGCAAAACAGGTATATTTATATAAAAATGAATGACTTATTATGGTAAATTATTAGACAAAACTATCTTAATCAGAATTGTTTACTAGACAGTACAGAAGCTAAAACTATCAGTAAAGTGTGACAGGATAGTGCACATTATCAAAGCAATTATATTAAAGCAATTGTAAAAGAGCTAGCAAAAAGAAACAATTATTAAAGTAGGGATTGATGTAGCTCACCCATGCCAATGTCTGGGGCCAGCAAAAGACATCTCTTTTGCTTAGCCTTGAGGAGCAATTTCAAGGGGCGTCCCCATCCAAGGGAGGAATCTTCATACACACTCCAAGAAGGGATATTTTAGAACATAACCATATGAAAGAGGACTGGACTTCTATAGTGTAAAGTGATTGACTGCCAGTCAAACGTCTCCAGATCAGCTTAGCAGCTTATCTGCCAAATCTTTGCCTCACTGTCAGGATGTTAATTTGGGGTTGATGTGTCAGACTGGTTTTACCATAATTCAACACTGGAACCAGCATGATGCCCCTGTCAGTCCACCTCTGATAGCATGGTAAATAGAGCATTGTGCAAATTGCTTGCCCGCAATCCAGGCCAGAGCATCCTGCTACACATAGCTGACAATAAGAATCCTCTAATAAATTTGGATTATCGCTGAAATGTTCCTAATACTGGCCTTCATCTAAATTCATTTAAATAAAGGAGCTAGAAACCTCAAAAAAATTATAACTTTTGAACATAAATTGATTCATGTTTGGAAATCCTATCTGTTTGTAGCATTTCCATGGACATGAGCACAGTACTGTGAAAATCAAAAATCTGAGTGTCATTTTTCAGGGTTTTTAATTCAATATAAAATATGCACCTATTTTTAATAGCATGTTCTTTGGAATGACCTTCCAAGTTAGAGATGAGAACAGTGTGTGGAATTTCAAATGTCTTCCTGTGCAATGAAATTATGTGTTTTTGTTTCATGTTCTTTGTTGTTACTTGGTCAGTCTGTTCTGAACTATTTTCTGACTAGGGAATGAATATCAATTGACTTTTCATTCGGTGCAGCAGAATGCTCAGTAATATTATAACCCCCTATTGTATACAGTCCTAGAGTGTTGGAAGTAGACCTCCTTACTTTCTGACCCTGCCTCAGGAAGTGAAAGAATCTTTCTGGACTGTTTCAAGTAAGTTTTGAACTTGCAAGTTTCTGGACTGGCTGCAAGGTTTGGTGCTAGCATTTATAATGTGAAACTTAAAACAACAGTTTTACATTCATGCTAACACTGCTTCTCCAGGGGATATTCTACCTTTCATATAGTAATCCATTTTTCTCAACTGTAAGTTTAGTTCAGAAACAGCTTTTAAAGCTTGCGTATCTCAAACTGTTCATGGCAATTTGACAGGACAGAATTTATTTGGTTCTCCATGCAGGATTTGAAGTTGTGTCCAACACAGAGATCTATTTATTTTTTTCTTTTTAGTTTGTGCTGATAGATGAGAACTTTCCAAACACAACAGTTTTGATGAGAGCTGTATTTTGACAGAGATTCACCAGATTCACCAGATTACTTTTCTTTCCAACTACTCTTGCAACTGTTTAAGAACAAAAAATGAATACAAGAACAAGAACAAAATACAAGAAAAATGAACAATTATAAGTATTTATATTACAGTAATATCTCCCAAAACATACTTCAGGTAAATTGCACATTCTTTGTGCAATTTCTTCACATGAGTGTGTTTTTGAAAATTCCTGATCCAGTCTCAGACATTAGCTCTGAGCATAAGCTCTGATTTTTTTACAAACAAAATTCTATACTTAGGAAAGTAACTATTTCCTTATTTAAAGCATCTGATACTACTTAGGAATAGGAACCAAACAAAAAGAAAAATTTAGCTATGGACACCTATGTAGAAGGGAAAATTCATTAGGGCTGAGGGGATTGTTTAGATGAAATCATGCAGCCTATATATCTGACAAGAACTGCGTGTGTGTAGACATGCAATTGAGCAGCAGGTAAGGGCAGAAATGGAAACACACAGGTCACCCATCTCAGCTGAGACATGGTAGCACAGACCAACTGAAGTGGCAAAAAATTTTGGGGGACTGTTCAAGCACGTAAGTCATTTTTTGACCCACTAATCCTCTATAAAAACTCTCAACATATCATCTGAAATGACATTAACAAAAAATACCCTGTGCTAGTCGTTAATTCTGAGTAAGTACTCAATGTTGATCATTACTGTTAAAAAATGGTGTCTTTTTCATCAGGTATAAATCTCAGTTACTACTCTTAGATGCTAGATATTCTGCTAGATTTTCTTGCTCTGCTGTATGCTGTTGTCCATCTTCTCTTTATCTGCTCTGGACTGGTATAAGTAAACATGCTGACAGTAATGAGTGGATGCTGAAACTTCTGTAGTTTCCCATGGAGATCTTACAGAAAGAGAAAACATTTTTCTAGGTATAGTACAACAAAGATGCTTGTTTCCCTTGGCAGATCTTAACAAAAGGTATTTGTTGATCTGAGATTCACTAAAGGGTTTTGTTCTTGATCAACACAGCAGTAGTGGTATCCTCACTTAATGCTTCACCACATTCACAGGCAGTTTCACAATCTGGCAAGTTTTGGACACATTTAATCTCATTATCACTAGAAAATGTTGGTAAAACTTAGTCTGTGCTTATGTACCACAGTTGTCCTAGTTCAAAAAGGAAAAAAGAAATTAAAAGCATAAAATAGTTGCAACTACCTAACTGATACTGGAAGGTAGGATGAATAAGTTCTCTATGCTTCACTAAGAAGGTGGCTCATAAAAGTCATCCTTATGCCAGCATTTGCAGGTATAGAAGGAATTACTATTCCTGCAGTTGTTCTAATCTGTTTACAGATAAAAACCACAAATGCTGTCTCATGGGAAGATTTAACCTCCACTATTAGAAAAGCTGCTGTTTAGAGCCTAGACACTGAAGAAAATGCTTGTAAAAATGAGATAGTCCTAATTTGTGCTCCTCTCTGATGCCTCAGGCAATCTTTGTCATTGGCAGCTAAACCACCTGGACTGCCTGTATAGGCATATAACAAATCAGGGGAAGGAAGGGAAGAAGCAGCTCATAAAGCTTTTTTCTCATTCCCTAAGGTCTGATACGCAATCCTCTTGACAGACGCTATGATTAAACCAGTAACCCAGTCTGGCATCTGGTGATAAGGAGAAGAGAGTTTCATTTTGTATACTGTAGTAATAATTACAGTTAATATAACTTGCCCAAAGGTCCTCAGCTGATGTCAGTTCTTCCCCCACTGCTGCAAGTGACTGAAAGTTGATCTATGATCAAGATGACAAAAACAGCTGAAAGGTCATAGCAGCATTGCAAATATGCTCCTTTTCATGCTGCTGCTGTCAAATGTGCCCAAGCTTAAAGAGTCAAGAGTGTGATCTGCATTTTTAGTACATGTGCAGTACTTTTTATTAATGCCCCACTACACATAAATACCTTTTCTCCTCAAAGATTGAGGGAATCACCTACAGAATTTTTCTTTGGACTTTTTTTTTTTCTTCTTATTCTGGAAATATCTGTAACATCAAGCTTTGTCTTTAAGGAAGAGCCATCTCAAATTTACACTAATGCTCAAATGCTTTTCTTTTGTAAGTGGATGTCTTACTCCTTGGGCACATATCAGCCTCAGCTGCAATGCTGAATTGATTCTAACTGCTGTATCTTAAGGCAGGACATCTATTGACTGAATTGAGCCCATTTTTTCCATATTAAACTGAATCATAACTCTGACTGAGAAATCACTGAATTATGTTGATGATATTCTCAATCTTCTTTACCATCTCATTTCTGCTAGTTCTTTTTCTATCAAAAACACTTCTTCCATTTTTAGTGTATTAAGGCACATGTGATTGTATTGTATTTAATCTAATATCAGAAGTGTTACAAGCACTTGTTTGCAAGGTAGAGTATACCTTGCATTGGTGACATAAATTTAGCTGCCTTTTGTGCCAGGATCTCAAAATGTTGCAACATTCCAACTCTCAGTATCTTTTCCAGTAAGACTTGCAATTAAAATAATATGGAAATTATCTTTTTAAAGGAAAAAAAGGCCAATGGCATTTGGTGGTCTTTAGTAGTCTTTTATGAAAAAAAAAAAAAAAAAAAAGCCCAAACATGCACTGGATAGTTGGTAAAACTGCTGAAGATTTGAATTGATGGCTAAGATCATTGAAGGTCTCTTAATCGAAACCGATGTGATTCACGCTTAAGTTGGATGTCAGGATTTAGGTCTGAGATCTTGAAGAATTAATGACCTATTTTCAGGAGGATCCAGGAATGAATGGGACTTGCCAGTATCAGCCTTCAGGGAACTATTTTACACCTGATGTTAATCATTCATAGGTGCAGAACAGACTGCAGAACACGACAAGATTTATTGATCTATTTTCCCTGTCTTATTGAAGTGAATTATAAAGTCACCCAGTTGTTAATCCCTCTAAATTAACTAGTAGGGAATCTGTTTATAGTTGGACTTTGAGATAGAGTTGAAAGCATAAAAGCAGGTCATTAGCATTTGAGGAGACACTTGAATTTGATTGCCTGGATTCATCACTTGTTCAGCTTCCTGTTTCAGTGGTGTCTAGGAAGGCAACTCACAGCTCAGCAACACTGAACAAGTGTCAGAGCATTGGACTGCAATGCTATTAATTTTTTTTAAGTTCTAGGGAATAAATACAATAAATCTGAAACAAACCTAATCTTAGATTCTTCAGGAATTGTCAGATGTATGTTATGGGTCCCGTAATTCAAACACAGTTGGTTTTTCAGTTTGAAGTGACTCTGATGTGTACTGTGAATTGTCCCTTCAGCAAGAGACAAAAAACCTTGAGACAATAACTTCAGCAGGCATTAAAAACACATATGAATTACAATGCCAGCAGACTTCAGTTATTTCTGTTCATCAAAGGCAAATTTATTTAACTGCAGTGTAAAGGGAGAGTTCAAACAATGTATTTCCTTTAAGGGTTGGAGACCTGCTAATTTAAGATAAGGTTTTAATGGTATGTGTATAAGGCAAAACAGTTATAAGGTAAAAATTGCGTATCTATAATTTTCAGTCCATGCAAGTGATACAGTTTGAGCAGAGACAAAACATACTGACAAGCTAAATCTGCTTTGAGCAGTAACTGATTGACATTGACTGACACTGATCTACAATGTCATGAACTCTCCTGAGCTTATGCTGTCTAATGCATTAATCAAACACAACAACCCCAGAATATTCCCTTTTCCTGCTCTAGTCACCTTATTGGTGTCTTTTACAGCACATTTTGATGATGTCCCTACAACTTGTCGTAAAGAGTGTGTAGTGGGTGCACTTGCACTCTACTTGTCCTTTCTGTTTCTTCTCAGATTTCTCAGAAATCTGAGGGGGAAAAAAAAAAAAAAGAAAGCAGATGAGCCTACTATCTAACACTTTGATCTGGTTCAGATCATCACTGATGGGCTTATTGAGGTCATCTGTTCCTGTACCATTTATTGCAAACAATTGACTGAGCAGCACTGTCACCTGGCCATCATGCGGTGGACCAGGAGTTCTCCATAAAAATGGCTTATATCTTGGTGAACAGATGGAGAAGAAATAGTCATGGCCAAAATGAAAGACATCAGTATTTATCACTACAGCTTCTGTAGGTTTAGGCACTGTCTCTTTATGCAATGGGTGCTAATCCCGAGCATTCATTTTTCTGGTAGCTGTGACATCCAGCAAGGTGAGCTTGAATGGACATGCCATTTACTGCTGCCTCCCACACATACCAAAGGCCAGCTCTGTTTTCCTGCAGTTAGTTCTGGTCTTCTTGGCTGGCTGTGTCCCATAGAGAGTTGCTGTTGCTGGCAGACCTAGTGAAGCTGCTGCCATGATAGCCTGTTCTGGGATGAAATTTCTTCTCCATCTGGAGCCTGCACATTGATGAGCCTGCTGCAGATGTTTCTTACTGCTTATTGCTGCCCTAACATTTCCAGTGGGATTCTACTCTTTCAGTGACACTTGAGCTTCCTTCTGAAGTGGCTTTGTAGCGTAGAGATACCTAGCTGGGTTCCAGTGGTCCCTCAACTAACCTCTGCCAAAACAAGACAAATGCATGAGGCATGTAAGTAGTTTTCTGCCCAGAAAATGAGTTGCAAACCTGGAATCACCTCTGCAGGCTCACAAGTAAAGGCTGCCTTGTAAGCAGACTTCGACTTTCCCCATGCACACATATGCAACCTTGCTTAGCTCACATCCTTCACTTACTTTGTCTTCTCAAAAATTGTCTCTGTTTTCAGTAATTATAACTAATGTTGTCTTCCTTCACTCTCCTTCCTTTTTCCTCATGGACCAAAGGGTTTTTTTCCTGTGCTCTGCAATCTCCTCTAACATTGTTCCCTGAGCAATGCTGTGTATAGACACAGGGACAATCTCAATATCTGCCATGAAAACACTAAATACAAGTCTCTTTTGGTGATAGCATTATGTTTTGAGAGAAAATTTGTGAACCTTATCTTTACCTTGCACTCCATTTGCTGCATACCTCACTACACTGAATTTTTCCAAAGCTAATTAGATGCTAGAATGGAAAAGCCTTCATAACTTTTCTGAGAAAATTATTTAGTGGCTCCTTCCTGTTTCTGGCCAGCAAGACACTGAAGGAAGTTTTGCAAGGAGAAGATGTAGTAGACCTTCTGTGCATTACAGCATCGTTTACTAAAAGACATAGGATTTAAGATACACTGTAGCATTGTTTTGAGTTAGACTATTTTGTTTTTCTGAGGGAAAGAAAATAAATGCATTCCTAGAGCCTAGTTTTAGACATGGATTTTCCAAAGCTGTGTAGAACTGCTGAGTGCTCTGAGTGTTCTCTCCCGTCAGCCACTGAGTTCCTGTCAAAGCTGCCTCAAAAATGCTGTGTGTTCAGCCTGTCTGAACTTAAACTAGCCTGAAGTGCCTCCCTTTTCCCTGGAGGTTAGAACAGACCAAAATGAGTTTCTAAACAAGTTGATTTCACTATTTATTTCAGTAGCACTCTGGAGCAGATGACAACAAAGTGCTTCTGAGAGTGTTGCTTTTTATTTTGGAAAAATTTTGAGGCAGATAAATTTATCCCAACTTGGAGTGCTTTTTGATATGTTTGATTTCAGGCATGTGATGTATTTACAATGGGCACTAAAATATGTTGTGGAGCCAAAAGAAGCCCTTCCTGAGGAGCAGTGCCTTCCTTATTTGTTTTGTAGAAAAATGAAATGTCCCCTTACTTGTGGGAGATCATTGATTTTTCAGTGAGGAAATTCAAAGTGACTGTAGTTCATCTAAGGTCACTTTGTGAAAAATACTGATAATTACCAAGAAGAAAAATCTTTGAACAAGGATGGTTGGCTAATGGCTTCACAGTGTGCTTAAATGAAGTCTTGCTTCTGTGCCTGCTGGCATGAGGCTTCCCACTCTCAAGTGTGAGACACAACTATTCTGTATGACAATCACTTAGTGGCTACTTAAGCACCTGCTCTATTCCTTCACTTGTAATCTCCCTGTTATTGAAATGGGCATTGAGAAAGGAGGAGACATACATGAATAAGTAAACAGCATGCCAAACCAAGGCTTTGTGCACATTTGCTGAGTGTAAATGTAGCTGGGACCACCACAAGTGTCCTGCAAGTACATTATTTATTTGCATTTTTGTTTGCACTCTGGATTTCTTGCCTCCCAGAATCTGCAGGCTGGTTTGACAAGTGTGCAGAGCTGTGAATGCAGCTTCTTGAAATCCCATTTTTCTTTCACTTCTTATTTAAGTAAGGAAATAACATGATATTTTGTTTTGCCCAGCAATAGAGGAATCTCCCTGTCTTAAAGGAGGTTTGCTAGGCTGCAACTTGCATGGAGTCATTAGACAAACAACAGTATCATTCTGCTTTGATACTTCTTTGGTTCCAGGAAAAACCTACTCTCTCTTTGAGCAGAACTTACCAGCAAAATTGTGGTAGGTACTGAGCCCCATTTTTCTCTTCATTGAAGTGTGCAGTTACACCCATGCATACCCAAGCATGCACTAGAGTCTACAGTGGCAGGATTCAGGGACCAGTTGCTGGTTTGTAGGATATCCTATTTCTGAAGGATCAAGCATTATGAAGGTAGGGCATGAAAATTTAAGGGTGCCTTTTGTAAGTAGCTAGGAGAATAATGTAATGTGGTTACTTTAGTGACACTAATTTTGCAAAGCTTTTGAGAAACGGTATGAAATGAAATTGTTTTAAAAGAGAGACTGGTTTGAGCAGAGCATGGAAGCAGAACAATGGCTGGGCATCTAGCATATTACCTGAGAATAAACAAATTCATCAGAATAAGATTTTATTACTGTTAAAAGGTACTTTCCATTAAAAAAAAAAAAAAAAAAACCAAACCAAACCAATCCAACAAAACTGTGTCTTTGTTGAATCAAGGTTGAACTTGGTATTGTTCTTGTCTCCCCCTGGAAAGGAAAATCTGTGAAATTATTTTCATCAATTTGCTGAAGAGACTAGAGGTATTCTTTAGAATAGTCTGATACTATTGAGATAATCTTCATTATAGTAGCTGATGTGGGAAATCATTGGCCCAGATGCTATAGTCACGTCTGTTGATACTTTTGAGACTTTTTGTGGGTTTTGAGACTTTTTGTGGGTTTCTTCTGTTCAGGAAACTTCAATGATAGCTAAACACAGCTTCTCACCTTTTCCCTCTGACCTCTGCCACACAACAACCAAACTCTAGTGAGAAGGCCCAATGGAAACTAATATTAAGTTGTTTGACTGAATTTTTTGAGCTACTTTAATTCACTTACTTTAACTCAGTGGAGTTTGTGCAGTTTTAAAATTAATAGCTTTTTTGTTGAAAACAAAATTTCACTTGCAACTGTTTATTTTAAGTATAAAAAGAATTGACTCTAGATTTGATCTTCTGAGTAATAGTACTTGAAAATCTACTGAGGCCTTTTTTTCCCCCATTTTTCTTCTCTGTGCTTAGAGACCAAAGTAAATTGACATAAATTTCTTTACTGATTTTTTTGTTCAGAGACCATTTGCAACTGAATACTGTTCTTTCATTTTTGTACAATTATAGATGTTTCCAAGTGCTAGAAAAGTCTGTAAAACTTTCTTCTTACCCAATATTTATCCCCAAGACCTTGGTATATGTACACACACATATGGTCCAAATTCTGAAGGACTTCAAAATAATTGTGCTGTCAGATTGTTTTAGTGAAGTGGATGTTTTCATAAATGCACTTTGACATCGACCTGGCTCTAATCCAGATACTAACACACTGTTAACATTAACAAGCCATAAGAAAAATGGTTATTTCAGAATATTTATGCATTAATGCCATAAAATATTTTAATAGGCTTTGAGGCATTTTTATATTCTGTACAGAAAAATTCAAGCATTCACTATATTCTTAGACCACTGAATTTTAAGTTTTATATTTAAGAGTAATCAATCTCAGCAATTTATGTTAACCTCTTGGGGGTTTACAATTATTCTATATTTTTTCCCCCCCCTTTCAAGAAAAGCAACTTTCAGTAACTACTTAGACACAGCTTAAGGAGTGAAGAGAATGTGGTAATTTCTTTAGATATGTCATACAAATTGTGATGAGTCCTATTTATTCTTCAAATTTGCATTAAATTAGTAAGTGATGTTCTTAATATATGATACGAGGCATGTAAGAAAAATAGATTTATTTCTTCAATGGGTGGCCCACATAGAAGCATTCTGCTTCTAGTACCATTTTTTTTTACTTACTATATCAGTTTAAGGATCCTATGGGGATAGTTCCTCTTGCATTAGCACCTGGTTTACAAATAATCTGGCTACCCATTTCCACAGGGAGCCAGAGCTGTGAGCTCCAAGAGCAGGATACCATTTCTTTCTCAGTCATGGCAGGGCTTGGCTTTCATTTGGCTCTGAAAAGATGCATTTTTCAGCAGACTTAGAGTTCACAGTTCTACCTGATAAAAAATAGCTCTCAAGCCCAGCATTTTGCAACCTTTCAAAATTCAAAGGATGCCTTATCATTGCTGAAACAATCAAGACTGTATATCAAACACTGCTGCAGCAGCTTCCTTTAGTCAATTCCTGCAATCTTTGGCTACATTCAGGTGTTTTTCTGAATTACAGAATGCAGCAAAACCCCCATTTTGAAGCCATCTGGAACACAGAACCTGTTCTTTTTGTCATTTCTTCATACATTAGTATATCTCTATTAATATTTTTGGAATATCACATTGTTTCTGCACTTCAGGATCCAGCTGTTTCTGGACTCTCTAATAAGGTCTCTAAATAAGAATTTACTATTAGTATTGCTAAGAGCACTGAAAAAATGGTCTGTTTTGCTCCTTCAGCACTACTGTGAACTTTTAATGTGTATTATCTATTTATCTAGACAATGTTGCCTTCAATAAGGAAAACTAATGGTGAGGTTTTAATTTGGCTGTATTTCCATATTATGAAGTTGAAATGGGAATTAAAGGATATTACAGGAGGCTACAGAATAAAAACACTTCTGGAATAAATATTCCTCATTATAAGCACACCAAAGTCTACATGAATTTGAACCCTTACTTATAGCTTCCCTAATGTGAGGATACCTGTTAGCTGATTGTCTTGCAACCCTTCTGAAGAACAGAGGACTTGCATTAGAAGCAGCATTGCCAACAGAACAAAGGAGGTGATCCTGCCCTTCTACTCAGCCCGACAACTATTACTTTAAGACATGCTTATAGAAGCATAAAGCTAGTTATGCTTTGTCTTTTGCATAAAAAATAACTCAAGAAGGACAGGTCAAGTAAGGTTTCTATATTATTTCTAATTTCATGGATCAGCTTTTGGCAAGACCCAAAAAGAATCACTTCAGATGAGCATATTTTTCATAATAAAAACAAGGCAATAAAGTGACTGGGCTAAATACACGATAGTCTCTCATCAATAAGTAAAATGAAAGTGGAGAGAACATCTGTGACCACAGAAGAATTCAGATAATAGAAAATTTAACACATTTTATTTTTGAAGGCTTGTACTGCAACTAAAGAGATGGATCTTACTCTTGTAGTTGTCCTTTCTGTACTCATTTTACTATGAAAAATATATTGGATACTGCTTTTCTGTAGACAAAATGGTTATTATTCTGCTGAGTGTTAGAATAATTTAGCCTCTAAACCAGCTAGATTATGCATCTTGTCATAAATATTGTATTTGAAAACAGGCAGTAAAAAAGCACCAATTATGAAATATTTCACAATTGCTTCAAGTTTTAACTTCAGATTAAAAAAAAAAAAGCCTGCTTAGCAAAACAAGACATAAGTAGACTCTACTATTAAAATATAGTTTAGCATAGCTTTGTCATCCCAGCTTTGAAAAGGACATTTCCATGACAACCTAATTGCTGGAAAGAAAAGGTGAGGGTGTGTGTTTAAGTATATTTTGGTCATCATAAATATGAGGGGAGTTTGAAAATCTGCTTTTGATATGAGGGTGCAGTGTTGTGCTTATGCAATAATAATTTTTGCTATGAATATTCCTATTACTTACTTGCATTTCGAGTCATAGACCTAATGGCAGATTTCAAGCGACAAGATGCAAATGTGAAGTGAAAGAATGGATTTTATAGCCATCCCACTATGTTGTGTGTTCCTTTATTCTTAGAGTAATGCTGTGATCATTCTGTTGGGAACCTCCACCCAGTTCTAAAGTTCTAAAATTTACTTTAGCTGCCTAACTGCTTGTTTAGACAGTGTTTGTCCTTTTGAAACTGTAGCTATAGTGGAGAATTTTTGCTTCATTTTAAGACAGTTTGTTTCATTGTTCCATTCCCTATTACTGATCAACCAAGCCAAGGTTAAATGTAAAAAAAATCATAACTTTATAACAGACTTCCCAACAACTGGAAAATTAGTTGAAACCATAAAATTTTATCAATTTAGGTATATGAATTAAAGTGATGGTGAATTATATTATATACAGTTAACTGGTAAACCGCTGTAACTAACTTGGTTTATCTTTGCACTGCATTAGTAGCATAAAATAACTGTAGCCTAAAGCTGAAAGAAAATTATGATCCACCTAATGATTTAAAAATGTAATGTACCTTAAAAAAAATCCTAATCTGTTTCTCACAGAGAGCTTCTGAGTTTCTGCAGGATCAACAAATGAGATAATTTTTAGGGGAGAGGATATTTGAGTTACGTGTGGCAGGCGGAGATAGACATATTTTTAATATATGTATATACTCTGCAAGGAGTACACACCTTGTGTGCTTGTACACACCTGGAAAATCTGTGCAGAGGAAATGGCTGAGGATCCATATAAGCTTATGTAAATGAAGGTGCTTCTTTGCATTAAGATAAGCCTTGTAAACCTATTTTCTGGGGAGTATGTGTATCACAATTGCATCCTTAACTTATACAACTCAATACCATTTTTGATTCATTGTTTTTTCCAACTAAGAAATCTTCTTATAAACAGTGTTTGGAATTTTAACCATAAAATAAATTTTAAAACAATACTGTTATTTTATTCTCCTGCCTTTATTTTTGCTGAATGTCCCAGAGATCTCTGATACAACTTTTTTCTATTAATCCCTTGAGTGCTACTGTGCAAGCAGTACAAAGCATTTGTCACCAGTGACATTTTTGAACAATGTCCTGGTTTTACTGTGCTCCTGTGTCAATATACCAATCAGTCCCCTAATTGTATTCAGCCCTGGGTTTCTTTTGTTGACTTCATGGTGTTTCCTGGTCAAACTGTACATATGTCTTATTCCAGAGCTCTGCTACTGGAGTAACCTGATCCAAAGATGAAAAGCATGTTTGGAGATTTTGGGGTGGTTGGGTTTGGTTGGTGGGGTTTTTTGGGTTTGTTTGGTTGCTTGTTTTTTTCAAATTTGCGGACTGATTCATATTCCCCTGGGCACCACCACATGGACTTCAGTAATTGAGGATGGGCCAATTCTTCACTTTTCTGTAATCTGTGAAAAGCCTTTACTTCGGTCTTTGGCCATTCTCAGGCTGCATGAATACATTAACTTTCACAGCAGTCAGATTCTTAGTTCCCATTCAACTTATAGCAAATCATCTCTGGGAAGGAGCTGTTGCCTGCATTTCAAGTTTGTCCTACACAAATTCTTCACCATAAATTAATTACTTTTTAAAATAGAAAAATAACAATTAGTATGAGCAAGAAAAGTTTTAAAAATTCACTAGAGTTAAAAAAATTACCTTATTTTCTTGTTTGCAGTCAGAGATGAAATCCTAGTAACTCTGAGTGAGTGAGATATGTCAAAATGAGCTTTAAAAGTACTGGTACATAAACTATGCACTTTCATTTTTCATTAAATAGGGCATTCATGAATAATCAAATTAAAATTTAATTATCTGTATGTTAGTTGAAAGTTAGCAGAAATAAAAAGCTGCTGGTTTGGATTTTAATGTAAACTGAAAAATAAATTTAGTCAACATTGCATATTTATATTGCTATAACTCAGGCTGGTCCCATGATAATATTTGGATATTTTGCAAGATTTCCTGTTTCTAGAAGTCACTAGCAAAGATCCAGGGCATATGCTGAACACAGCGTGATCTTCCTGGACAGCAAAAATATTATACACCATGCTGCCAGGAACAAGACTGGGGAAAATGACCAATGTTGAGTAAAGATACCAGCTTTGGTTTGGGGGATTACTCACCCCAGGTGCGTTCCTCTTGTCTGGCACCCCAGAGCATGTAACTAGGAACAAGGCACCCAGGCATGGGGTAACAGCTGGAGTCACAATGAGCATGTGCTGCTCATCATGTTGAATCATGGCTGGAGGCACCAACCATGGAAAGAGAAAGGAGGTTAAATGATGAGCATCCTGTAATCGGCTATGGAAGGAGAAAGGAAAACACTGGTAAAGGTCTCTGGTGAATTACCTTTGTTCTTCCAGAAACTGGTACTTTGGCATCATGCTGCACAAGGTTTTATATGTGTGCCATCTCACATCAGCCCCTGCTGGAGCCTAAATACATTACAGAGCTGCTTTCTTTTCTCTTCTTGGTGCACAAGCCTGATGAAGAGATGTTCTTTTGCTTTGCTTTCTCCTATACACATCTCATTCTTCTCTCACTGAATACTATGGATAATGTAGAATTAACTCCATGCCACAAGATGCAAAATTATAATGCAACACAGTGGCTAAAGATCACTTGAAGACAGACAATCAGCTACCATCACCAAATTGTCCTGAATTGCAGTTTAAATTTAGTCTTAATGTCAGAAAAATGGGTTCCTTAGAGACTGAAGCAAAGTTACAGCTTTGCCATTTGTTTCAGTCTGTATTACCAGAGTATTACCCTGGAGCAACTCGGAAACAGGCTGTAATTGGAGCCACTGTTCTTTCACTGATTACTTTCTCTAAGTGCATACTGCAGAGGAGAAGGTAAGCATAAATTGAATATATTGGTTTTTCACAAAAACTAGGGCTGGATTGGTCTATCCTGGTTGCACACCACACATGTTGAATGGATCAGCTCCTCTCCATCTGACATCTCTGGTTGGAGCACCTCAGCAGCAGTGACTTCTTCCCTTTGCTTCTGGAGGAGGAGTGAATGGGGTGCTAGAAAAACAGTTCATAAAGATGAGGGAAGGGGATTGTTGCTAGTATATAGATCATTTAGATTGGAAAAGACCTTTAAGGTCATTAAGTCAAATAATCTGTAATATGTCTAAAGGTTACACCTCTGTGCCATTTCATGTGGACTTGGCATAAGTTTACTCCCTACCAGCATCGCTCTCTGTACCCTGGCCAAAAAGCCCAAGGGGATCCAGACCAGCAGACACTTTTGTTTCCTCCTCATCTGCTTAGACACCACAGGCTATATCTGATCTACCTTTGATGAAAGGGAAACAGAGGCTTGCATACCTTTTGTCCGCTGAGCAATTAAGAGCTGAGCAACAAGCTTAGCTTCAGACAAATAAAGGAAAGAAATAATCTCTTGCATGTGTCCAGACTGACTGTCTGGCTGACTTACTGCTGGCAGCGTGTAACTCCCCAGGCAGCCTGCCGACAACCCAGCGCACATCAGCCTCATTTTCTGACGGATTCTCTTTTGTTAGAAAAAGGAAAACAGCTTTTGAAGGCTCCTTGTTGGGCTGACAGCTGGATTCAAATCCAGAATCAGACAAGAAGTTACCTGGGGCTGACATGGCAGTTTTTGACAAGGCCTCATTTAATAGGATAGCTACCATCCCAGACAGCAGCATAAGGAAGAAACAGCAGTATTCCCATTGTGCTGTACTTCTGGCTACTCTTGAGATGTGTGCCCTCAGTCTGACACAGGATAGGAATAAGCCACGAGCCTTGTGGTCCACGCTGCAGCTGAGTACTATGGGCTCTCCTTACCCTGGCCTATGCCTTCACTAGGAAATGTTCTTGAGGAAAATAAAGATTGGGACCAAAATAAAGAAGAGTGAATGAAGCAATGACTATATGGAGTAAAAATGAATATTCACAGGGATTCATTCACAGGCAGCAGTTGCAAGAATGTAATTATTTGATTTAAATAATGACTATTCTTACTAATAATGTTAATAATGTTTAATATTTATTCTCTCTCCAATAAAACATGCTCAACAACATGTCTCAACAATAAGACATGCTATTTGAGTTCCCTTTCTTATCATTATGGTAGCGGAGTTTCCTCTTTAAAAGTTAATTTCCTTTTCTACCCCTAGTTTCTCTTCATAAGAGAGGTAAAATCCTTCCTGAAATCTGACAGCTCTGCTGTTCTGGACTAGAGCAGACAGCCAGTTCTGTTTCCTTGCCAAGTTAGTGATTTTTTTCATGCTGACAGATGTGCGAGACAGTGATAGATCAGATTAATTCTAATTTCTGAAGTGAGCTGACATTTGAACCCAGCTAATTTAAAATGTTCTTTCTGTGTTTAGTCTGCTCAGGCAATTTAACTGCAAATCTTTCTCTCAGTGCTGTCCTTTCATCTTGTATGGTTGGGTACGTGGAGCCAGAGCTAACTGCTTGCTTATTACGGCAAACAGATGCAAGCAAATCAGAAGCTCACATGCATGCAATCCCCTGCCTTAATTACCAGTTCTGTTTTACCACAGCTTTGCAGAACAACTCAGCTTGTCCCTCACTGGGGCTGGCTTCTCCTCAGCTGGTCACCCAGGAGCCTGAGGGACAGCACTTTGGGAAGGCTGGTGGAGGGTATGAGCTTTAGCCATCTCTCAAGGCAGTTCTCTGTTTAATCCTATTATTTTCTTGCTTTCCATGACTCACCAGCCTCACAATGTGATTTGAATCAGCCTAGCATAAATATTTTTTAAAACACTCATTTGTCTTTATTTCCACAGATGTCCTTTCCAAAGCTGCTTTCATTTCTCTTAATTCCTGTCTTTGCTATTTCATCATGAATATACTTGCAGGTCTCTTTCTAGGATATCCAAAGGTACCTGCATAAGAAAATGTCTCTTTTTCTGAAGAGACCCTAATGAAAGCCCAAGTTCGTTTTCAGTGCAAATTTGATTTTTCTTTTAATTGAAAACAACCTCAGCCTATAAAAATTGCTTTAATCAAAATCTCAATGTTTCACTGAAAATGTCATGATGTAGCATATTTGCAAAGTAAACATAGGCAGGAAGAGAATGGTTTTTCTTTTGACAACACTGGTTTACCGTTTATAGCATCTTGAAGTTCTTTACACTCTAAATTTACACAATGTGAAATTATTGTCAATTATACTAATCTTTTTTATCCACATTCTTAATGTTGATAATACTGTAATCCTTCTGAGTGAAAACACAATTGTTTTCACATTTTATCTTCATCCCAGCTTGATAAGCAAAGAATGTCTTTCCACACTTTCTTTACTTTTGGTGTTTCTCCTATAAATCAAGTAACACAATTTTATCCTAGTTCTGCCTCTGTCTAATAAATGCATTTCTACTGTAGCCAGCTCTTGTTATAATTGTGCTTTACTTTCTGTATTGTACTCTTTGATTCTTGGAGGAAAATGGAAACTCTTGTCACAGGTTTTCAAAGCAAAACCAGACAACTTTTCCAGTTATTCCATATTCTGGTAGAATTCCATATGTCTGGTATTGAAATAAGCTTAGGAGACTACCATTACATATTACTGGATCAATGAAAAACCAGAATGCCACAGAAAGATAGTTACTAGTTTTTAATTTTAAAAAGTCATTTTAGATGTTTTGGAAAAGTTTCAGAAGTTTTGTAAAGGGAACTTTTTTCAAATTCCTCAGAAGTTTTCTGTTGTCAGTGGCACTTTCTGCTCAGCCACAACCCTGGCAGCCTGGCTGTTTGCACTGTTACCATCCCTGATGTTTCTGTGGACAAGTGCGCCTGTCACAGGCTATATCCATGACCTTTAGTCTTTCTGCAGCTGCAGTCACAGCTCTGTGCAAGGAATCCACCTTTCAATGGATTTACAATTTACCATTTTAATCAGTTCTTTCCAGATGTTTTATGCCTTAAATGCAGTTTCATTTATAGCTACTGGTAACTTTGATATTTTAATAAAATGTTTTTTTCATTGTTTTTTTGATTTTATTATCTGAGACTGAAGAATGCTGTTGTCTCTGTTAATAGTGGATTTCTTCAACACCACTTTGGGAAATTTGAGCAGCTCCTGGGACAGCATTTTAGAACTGTGTCTCATATATTAGATTATAAAAAGGTAAAGTTAAATCTTGCCCAAAATTCTAATTAAAAATAAGTGTAAATGAATACAACTTTGTTTCTAAAGATGGACCCTTTAAATGAATATTTTTCCAATCAAAAGCATATAGCATATGTTTTACTACTTTTGAGAAATGGTACCAGTATGTGGCAGGTAATAAACAGAAGCATTTACCTTTATAGCAAAACCTCTTTTGCATAAGTTACATGTGTTTATTTTTCACTTTTCTCAGGACACCCTATTATATTTAGCCTTTGTCAAGCTTTGAAGAGAATGTATCTAATTTCTGTCTCACAATACTTCCTAGCTCACTATAAATACAGTGTCATTCTTGAGCAGAATTGTGTACTGAATCTGTAATGTCTTACAAGGGAATTGTTCCAACTTAGTGAATAAATGAAAATCACTTGGGATTCATTCCAAACCTGATTTTTTTTCATCATTTAACTTTCTCAGTGTCTTGATTTTTTTTCCTTTTTCCATATACAGATATTTAATTATTTACTCCACAAAACCTAAAAAAAAAAAAAAAAAAAAAAAAAAAAGAAGGGAAACCCCCCCCCCTTCACGTTGGATCAAACATTTGTAAATACTGAATAAGTGGATAATAAAGCATGCTAGAAGAGACCATGATCATATTACGTGACAGTAGTGTTTCATAAGTCCTCTCAAGAATTGTTTGCTTCATTGTCTTTAATTGTTGTTGCTGACTGATTACTTCAAGTTTCTTACTGTTTCTGAGAACAGAAAGTTCATGGGGAGCCTCATTGCCTTCTGTATAATTTAAATTGATTTTTCCTTTTGTGACACTGCAGAAGCTGGTGATTGTTTTCATTTTTCTACAGAAAAAAATTGCTAAGCATTTTTAACAGAAGGAAAGCAACTCTAATGCACTTCATGGGGTTTTTTACTCCTTACAGGCAGGGCTGCAGGTAGGTAGGGGGCCCTGTATGACTTCGAAGCTGACAGTGCTGAGGTCTTTATCACAGGTAACAGATCTTCCAGATTCTGGGCAGAGAAGTCAGAAATTCAATATGAACTGTGCCCATAACCCCAAGCCAGACTATCCCCATACTGATTAAGGTGTAAGTTAGTTCGCTTTATTGAGTGCTTAGGAAATGGCAACTCTCTCCTCCCACACTGTTGTCTTCTTCTGCCCCTTTCTTGCTCAGAATATATGTGGCACTGGAATATTTCAGATAATTTTCCTAGTCTGGTTCAATACACACTGTCAAAGAAGGATTGGAGTGCCTGGGGTACAAACTGTGCTTCACTGTACTTTTGAAATAGTTTGGCTGTGCTCTGCTCTTGAATCATGATAAACTGTAAAATGTCAGGTCAGTCCTCAAAGAATTAATAAATGGGAGAACATGTGCTATATGCAGGAGGAGTGACCGAGGCTTCTGATGACATATGAGGACAGAAATTGCTCATCTGTACTGTATATTGTGCTGCTTGTTTGTAGGTTTTTATATACTAAAAAACCAACCTAGATTTCTGAGAACAGAGTCAGCTTTAGAAAAACTGATGACTGAAGCAGTGTAAGCATTAGCTTTCTCATTTAATGCTAGTTACTGATAACACTTGACTAACCTATATACCTCTTAAACAAGAAAAAGGTATGTATAGAATGCCTGGGGAAATTAGCTGTGGCCAAATTTTCTTTAGATTTTAGAAATTATGTTAATAATTTTATTTCTGCAAGTTTCATAATGCCTTGAGCTAGGCAGCTGTTGCTTATGCTGCTGGTCTCATGCAATGCAGCAGAGTTGTTGCCTGAATGACTGCTTCAGGATCCAGCCACAGTGTATTCCAGCAGAATATTAATGAGCTAGCATCCTGTTTGGTGCACATGGAAAGGGAATAAACCCCCAAAAAAATTTGAAATATTGAAAGAGCCCAGGCTGTGGTACAGAGCCCAGCACTGAGGGAGTGGGAATCTAAATCTATATGGCCTTCCCACTGCTGCTGCACACCAAAATCCCATGTGCACTCCATAGAGAGACTTCAGAAGTGATGGATGGATGCAGGGCTTCTGTGCTCACCAGAAGCCCTTTTGGGACCATCGTTCTTGCTCTTTGAGCCCAGCTCTGGCCAGGAGCACCTGCTCCTTTCCTTCCCAGGGCATGGACTCAGAGCCAGGTAGGGGAGTGCAGGGCAATGGGGCACAGCTCTGTTTTCCATTATGGGAAGGAGGGTAAAAGAGGATAAAACCTGCAAGAAGAATGCAGAAAAGAATTCTACCACATCACATCTGAAACCTGAATTTTACCTGTATTGTGAGGAAACCCTGAGTCAGTTCTGGCTGCACACCTGACAGCAGCATTTAGAATTTTTCTGTAAACTAAAGTTAGGGGTTCATTTGTGTCTACACCTCAAGTGCTTGAATAGTCATGTTTATGCAATTCAATAGTCTGAAATATTTTTGAACAACCACCAGTGAATTTGGACAATCGGCAACTTTAAATACTAGTCTTTCACCTTGCCACAGAATCACATAATATTCTGAGATGGAAGAGACCCACAAGGATAATGGATTCCAACTCCTAGCCCTGCACAGGACACCCAAAGAGTCATACCCTGCGCAAAAGCTTATTGAACTCTGCCAGTCTTGGAACTGTGATCACTTCTCTGGGGAGCCTGTTCCAGCACCCAGTCGCCCTGTAGGTGAAGAACCTTTCCCTAATATCCAGCCTAAACTTCCTCTGACACAACTTCATGCCGTTCCTTTGGATTAAACATGGTTAGATGCCACAAAATAGTTGGCAGTGCCTTAACTGTATGCATTTTGTATAGGCCACAAGGGCCTCTTCCATTCTTTTCAAGGGGAGTGCTGATCTTCTCTGCTTTCATACAACACTCAAAAAACGTCATAATTCAGAATGACCATAATTTGTAAGAGCAAACATCCAAATGAATAAACCTTGTCCTGCTTCAACCACCTACTTCAAACCTGCATATGACTCCTTGAGGTTTGAGTGGATGTGCACACATGCCTTCACTTCTGCAAACAAAAGTCCTACTGAAAGACACAAAGAAGCCTGGATTTAGAAAAATGGCATATAATTGGTAGCATGTAGCATCAGTCTGACTGACATGTGCCAACTGGCACAGCTCTTCCTGGTCCTAGGAATGAGAAGTTCTCTTTTCAGCCATCTCTTGATGTCAGCCCAACACCCTTCAAAAGCACCACAAGCATATTCACAGCAACACTATTAAATACAGACAGCAGAGGAAAGATTTGGAAGCAGCAGTATTTCCCTGTTAGATTCTTGTGTCTTAAATAAAGAGATGCATGATGCCTGCCTCTTGCTGATAGCTGGGCTACTGCTTGCTTTTATAGGAAATTATTTACTAATGAAAAGCCAATCAGCAAAATGCTGAATGTATTACTAAGTAATTTGAAAAGAGAGTAATGTGAAAAGAGATAAACCAGCCTATAGCCTTGGATAATAAGTAAATATTGATTTTCTAGTAGTTGTTTTATCTTTGCCCAAATCATCATTTATCAATGGAGACAGTTCAGTCTGGTTTAAATAGGATTTGCTGAAGTTTAAGCAAATACCTATATCTCTTACAGTGCAGCTTTATGTAAGTAAATGGTTGGTAGATCTTTTCATCAGTGGGCACAAGGCCAAGGTATTCCAGACTCTTATGGTGAAGCTCATGAGCTTCATTTTTTGAGGGAGACAGCCAAAAATAATGAAAATTATTGAGATGTAAAGAAACACAAGAAACACTGGTCCTTCAGGCAATATGTATTTAAACCTTGAAATCCTTGGCCATGGAGTATTAAGTGCTTGAATAAGCATAAAAAGCAAGACAGGTTTGCTTGGACAAGTTGGCATTAAAACATAAAAATTTTGTAGCATTCGTGGATTCATTTAATATAGATTACCAGTGTGCTGTGTGCATAGGTGTCCAAAAAACAGGATGTACTGGAAGGAGTTGTCATTATATGTCTGCTCTATCACTATTCTCTCCCCATCCGTTATTCACTTTTTCTGGCCTTCTGGGGTTAGACAAACCTTTCATTCCATCTTGTCTATTCATTCTGATAATCTACAAAATAAACTCCTACATTCTGTAATAATTTTCAGTTTGACCTTCTGTATACAAAAGGTAAAACCTCTGATATAGCAAAGACAATTGATGAAGAAAGAGCTTGTCTTGTTACCTTGCCTGTGTCCCAGCTTATGAATAAAAATAAGTTACACTGAGTCCACATTCAGAGTTCACATTTCTGAGTCAGCTATGAGGGAAACTGAATGAATTGGTGTATAGGGCACCAGGAAGAAAAGAATAGTAAAGCAGAGAATGTAGGTTCATCTATTTCCTACAAATCCATCCATCCATCCATCCATCCATCCATCCATCCATCCATCCATCCATAAGTAAATTTCATTTTTTAACTCTCTTAGCTGTTTCAAACTGAAATTGCAGATCTTTGTCTACCAGATTTTAAGGAAAGGTAGGATGCACTATTATTTGACTTCTTATAACATGCAAAATTGCTGCCTTCCACAGCAAGGAAGAAAATTATGAAAGAAAATTAAGTGCTCTTGTTAGCAAATACACAATGTAAAATCCTAAAATGTTCATTACTAATGAAAACCATCAAGAAAATCCCCCTAGCTATGTTAAAATGTAAAACTTTTATTGGAAATAGGTATTTCTTATAAGAACAGACAAGAAGGCTTGTTTTTCCGTAGCCATTTTATTACCTTGACAGTCACCAACTCAGTTAACTCTCTCATCTGCTGCGATAGAAGTACCTCAGGGCTGCCAAGCCTTGAAGACCATAGAAATTAGTGTCTGCATATATAAAATCCTAAACTATCATGAAAACTCAACAAAAATGTTGTGAAATCATGTCACAATACAGAAACTAGCTGCCAAAACAATGCTTTTCATTACAGTAACTTTGGTATCCATAATGATGGATACCTGCCCAGCTTGTTCCCAAATCTGTCTGGAGAATGGCTTTAAATAGATGTCCAGCCGATCATGTAATGTCTCACTAAGAAAACCGAAAAGTGTTAACCTTTGGGCATGATGGATGTTTGTGATGATTCTGTCACGAGTCTGAATCAGACAGATGGAGCACTGTCATTCATATGTGATATGTCTCTCTGGAAGATCACAGGGTCGCAGAATGGATAAGATTGGAAGGGACCACAGTGGGTCACCACCTCTGTGCTCAAGCAGGGTCATCCTAGAGCACACGGCACATGACTGTGTTCAGAGAGTTCTTGAATATCTCCAGTCAGGAGATACTCAACACAACCTCTCTGAGCAACCTGTTACAGTGCACAGTTACCTGCACAGTAAAGAAGTTCTTCCTCATGTTCAGGTAGAACTTCCTATGCATCAGTTTCTGCCCATTGCCTCTTGTCCTATTGCTCAGCACCACTGAGAAGAGGTTGGATCAGTCATCTGACACACTCCCTTCAGATACTGATAAACAAGGATGAGATCCTCTCTCAGTCTTCTCAATACTGAACGTGTCCAGCTCCCTGAGCCTTTCCTTACCAGAGAGATGCTCCAATCCCTTCATCATCTTTGTTCCACTCTAATGGACCCGCTCCAGGGCTTCATTGTCTCCTTTGAACTGCACACTACTCCAGATATGCCTCACTAGGGCTGAGCAGGGGGCAGGATCACCTCCTTTGCTGTGCTGGCAGTGCTTTTCCTAATGCAGGATACCACAGGCCTTCTTGCCTGCAAGGGCATATTGCTGGTCCACTGTCCCCAGAGCTGCTTTCCAGCAGTCTGGCCCCCAGCCTGTACTGGTGCCCAAGTGCAGGACCTTGCCCAGGTGAAGGACCCTGCATGGGATCTGGTTGAACTTCAGATGGTTCTTCTCCTCCCATCTCTTCACACTGTCAAGGTCCTTTTGAAGAGCTGCACAGCACTCACAATAGTGATGAAATCCACCAATTTTGATGCAGAAGGGATGCCATCCTGGAAGAGATATTTTCTTCTCCTTTTCAGCATATTTAAATGCCAAGTCTTATTTTTATTTGCCTTATTTTTACAGGAATGTGTGGTGTAAAATACACTCACTGGAAGCACTCATTGCTGCTTCCCTGCACCATTTCAGAACCAGAATAATTTCAGGAGAATTAAGTGAAAGCACCATATTGCCCAAAAGATGTATGAGCACAAATCAACAAGGCTGTAGTTTTACAGAAAATTGTTACAACAAAAGAATGAATTCAATTTCAGCAAATGTTTTGATCATCTCTGCACATGGAATAATGAAAGAAACCCAAAAAAACAGTCTGCTCCTTACTAGCGTCAATACTATTAAATTACAAAGAGAAGAATTCACACCTACAGGTGTTTTTTCATGCTTTTCTGTTTACTTTTTCATCTGGTAAACTCTTACTTATCTTGTACTGCTGTTGACTCATAGTCTGTATGCTTGTCTGGAAAAATATCTCAATGTCTCTATCTCACTGTATCTCTACCTCTTGTTGTTTCCACAGGATCTTATGGTTCTGTAGCTGACTGCTTGTTCTGTATCTGGCTGCTTTCTGCCAGTTCCAATGATAAAGAGCCCTAGGCTATGGAAAACAAGCATTTCAAGAACATCTTTGCTGCTCTCCTTTTTTCCAGAAAAATAAGGAGGAAAAAAGCAAGGAAAAAAGCTTTACCTAAGTTTGACTATTTTCTCTCTGTTTCTATGGGAACAAGAACAGATGAAGGAACAACTGCCAGCCATCAATGGTGGATTGCTGAAACTCAAGCCAAGGTAACTGGCTGCTGATGAGGAAATTCAGGCTTCATTTGGACTGTCCACTTGGTTGCTAAATTTGAAATGGTTTCATCTTGCAGTGGGGAGAAACAGGGCACTGCATCAGGTTTAAAACCAGTGAAAATGGTTTTTACCTGGTATCTCTTCAAATCTTGTAACTTCTAGGACAAACTCAGAATAAAATATTTTTTTTACTAAAAGAAAAGATACAAAGGCTAGTAAACTTTCTTGCTCAAGTGATTAAATGCCATTGAATGTTTTTTTCAATTTTCATAACAATACTTGCAAAGTATGGAGATCACTAAATATCACTATTAGAGACTGTCAACTCAAACACTTAGCTAAGTTAAAAGGATACCTAACAGATATGCGGTTAGCAGGCCTAGGAAAAGGCTCTTTTTATTACCCATCCCTCACCATAGCTCTAATCCCTGACTCTGTTACCATTTCACACAGCTTTTCTTTTATAAAATCTAACCTCATGGTCTAAGACCTCAACTTCTCCTTTCTAACCCCATACATGTAATTTTGAGCTCTCTTGCAATAAAATCCCCATCTTCTTGTTATCCCATTGTCAAGCACATCCATTTAAATCTCCTACCCAAGAGCATCCAACCACCAGTTACTCACCAGCCTTTCTTCCCGTGTGCCCATTGCTGCTGGCAACAGCTGCGACCACAGCCCTGGCTGCAGAGCCCCTTTCTCCTGTGTTATACCTCCTGCCTCAAGAGGGGTTTCAGATGAAGGACATGAATTACATTTACCAATAATCCATCCAAACAAAGCTCCAAGGAGATAAAAGCAGGGCATATGAAAAGTTTGTCATAGTGCTAACGTAGTGCATTTAATTTTATTGCCTCCATCTGAAATTGAGCGTGTGAAAGGGAGAGCTCTTCAGGTTGGTGCCACAATGGGATATAAATGGTCTGAGTATTGCTGTGTAGAGTGGAGCTACACTGACCTAATTTATAGCAGCTGAGAATCTGGTCTCCAGCTTACATGCCTACTGTTTTTGCTTTGCTTTGGAAAACACTGAATGGAAGTGTTTAGCTACATTTTGTGATGGCAAAAAAAGTGTGTAATAAAAATTTCTGCAAGAAAAACACTTTTCCTTCCTTTACAATGGTTTATTCCATAATTTCCAGATACATTTGCCAACATCTGACTTTTTTCTCTCTTTTCTTAGATATTGTTCCACTCAAATCAAGCATCACTCAGGGGGAAAAAAAGAAGAAAAATAATAGACAAGTCTCAGTGTTAGGCAACTAATAACTTTTATTAAACATAGCAAAAAACTGAGAATAAGATAAGACATCAGGCTTGTTCTTAAGTTTCTTCCAATAAAAAGAATATTTTGGTCTGGTATAATTTTACAGAGTTCAGTAGAGCTCCTAAGTATGGATTTACTAACCAATTGTGACCTTAAGTGGCACGCCATTCATCTGAATAAAATACCTGCCAGAGTACATTAGGATTGAAGTACTCCTGAGCTGCTAGGTGCCACAATGTTCAGATCCAGCAGGGTCTGCATTAAGTGTTTCCAACATTATAAACAATGGGAATACATCTGTGCCTTAATAGCCTACATCTCCCTTTTCACCGGTCCTGCAGTCACATTATAAAAATACTAGGAACACTGCCTAGGACCATGTTTTTGAAATGCACTGTTTTAAAAATCAATTAAGCTGTGTGTGTTAATAGAAAATGAAAACCCAGTTAACTGTTGAACTCTAATAGGCAATTCTCCCTGTGTAGATTTTGTCCTTCTCTAAAGCTGGATGCAGAAAGTAGGCTGTTTTTTTGTGTGTCCAGGGTTGGCTTTCACCTCTTTCTGTCTGAAAAGTGTCTAGTAAGTAAACTGAAAATCTGCAGCAGGCAGAGGTTCTTAGCAGCCTCTGAGAGGACAAGGCTCTAAACGTGACTATATATGACTTTCAGACATAAAGAAACCTCATAAACTCCAATTTCAAATGCTGAGGCAGGTAGGAAGGAAGGATGAGAGTGGTCTTGGTTACACACTCAAGCCACTAACATTATTGCTGAGTATTAAAGCCTGACCCCTTGACAGCCAGGAGAGAAGTATCCAGTAGTGATCAGTGAAGTGTCCAAGGAAATGGGGCAGACCAGAAAACCTGGCTAGATGAGGGGCCTTCTCACCTTTTTAGGAGGATTATTGTAGTTAGATTCTGAACAGGGGCTATAGACAAATACATGGTCTCTAAAACACCCACGTACAGAAAGTAGCACCCATCTTTTTTCCAAGTAACACTGGTAAAAGCCACTATACATTGACATCCTAAGGTGTAGCCTCCAATGTAAGGAAAGAAGTGTGGTAAAATATGCAAAGTACGTGCTTTCCACTGGCTTTGCAAGATGTTGGTCTTAGGGAGACCTGCAGATGGACAGAGCTCTCCAGAGCCTGATCATTTACACTTTGTGCATCCTCATGGGTGAACCAGGACTTTACCAAGGACAGGAGAGTGTCTGCAAGCTTTCCATCTTGAGAGTGTTCCAGCCTTTGTCTGAGAGAATGTATGCTTAAGTAGGGCTGCAAATTATCCAGGTAAAAAGGCTACTACTTAACCACCTTCAGTCAGAGCGATAGGACAGGTCCAATGAAATTTCAGTCAGGTGCTGCCAAGCCTCTCATGCAGGTTATGTGAGCTAAGTATATCTAAAGGCATGAAATGGTTTAAGGGGAGATTTTCAAAGGAATAAAATGGAATTGGAAGCATAAATTCAAAAGTATCTGTCACTGAAATTTGCTTTTCTCTATCTTTCAGCTCTTTTTGTTACAGAAAGTTCAAAAGTAAGCACATTAGCTGGCAGGAGTTCAGCTATAGATTTCAATACCAAGAATCACAACGGTACAAAGATTAGAAGTGCACTTCAGTCTGTCTGTGCTGGAAAATCAGTCCTAATAGCATACCTCTTCAATCTGTTTTTCATCTCAGCAGCTATGGAACTGGTTAGGTGTTACTTCTGTAGAAAAACATTCATGCAGTTTCTAATCTGAAATCATGGGAATAAAAAAAAGCCATCAGTGCTCTGGCTTTCCCCATATCACCTGTTCTTCTTTGATGAATCAGCATTTCATTTGTTTCAAACAGGAAGGCTCGCTGTGATAGAGTTGTAGTCCTGTTTGCGCTCTTGGCTCTTTCCCACTGTTTAAATGTCACTTTTTAATGATTTCTGAAGACATAAGCTGTAAACAGACTGTGAAGAATTGTCACTTGTAGATCCCAAGAGGAAAATCTCTTCTGTAACAAACTGGGTAGGAAGATGGGCAGCCAAATGTGAAAGGGGAGGTATTCAAGGACGCTGCATAATTCTGTCAGCAACACACACAAAAGCCTGTGTGTTTTGCTCACCAGGATCCTACCCTTTCAGCAGCAGAGTCAACACTATGGGCACCTGTTTCCAGAAGAAGGGACAAGCAACTTCCTGTGTAACAGAACAAAATAGGTAAGCAAAATGCCTTCTTGAGCCAAAGTTCAGTATTTTTCAAGTCACATGACTGCCTCATCCTATCATCTTGTCCTGTAGGACAAGAAAGACCCATGCAGGACTTTCTGCTGTTTTATTAATGCTAATTTATTGGGGTTTGCATAGTCATTTGAAGTAGTTTGGGGTTATATTCAGAAATCAAGATTTAAGCATTATGCAGCCAAGTACTCCAATTTCCTTCACATTAGCATCAAGCTTTCTATTCCCACAGAGAGAGAGAAAAATTGTCTGGTATCACCGGTATTATGTCTCAGAGAAGTAGCAAACAGAGTAATAAAAATGATGAATTGGATTTTTTTTTTTTTTTTTTTATGGACTGCAGCAGCTGTATGCTACCATAGGAAAGCCAGAGAAGCTAGAAATTAACTGTATCATACATATGCAACAGACACATTACAAAGCGTTCCAGGAGTTTGTCAGGAGCAGTTAAATAATAAACACAAAGTAAGGTTAGAGGAAGTTGCTACTTGCTCGTATAGCCCAAAGTAAGAGAAGAGATCAGGAGAGATACTATATAGTAGTTTATCAAGAATAAGACAACACACCATTGTGGTTTCCAGCTAACTTAAGAGTCAAAAGGCAGCTTCTTCTGAGGTTTAAAATCAGAATTCATAGCACAGGCACAAGTACTAAGAGGGAAAGGATGATGAATGGGATAGATAAATCAGAAAGCATACTTTCAGGGAATATTGCAAGCTTAGGCTTTTGAATAGCAATTATGGAAAGCATGATTTTTCATTTCAATTTATGTCCTGGTAATCAATTATACACTGAGCTGGATGAGCTTTTGCTGCCCCATTAAAATAAAACAAGCAAATAAAATAAGGATTCTGAATGCAATGAGTTCTCTTCCTGTCTTTTCTCTACCTTTGATTCCAGTTATTTGAGATAACCATGGAATTTTAACTTCGAAGAAAGCCAACTTGCTATGCACAGTGAGACTCACTTTATTATAGCTTAATGCTTTCATAATTTTTAGTTCTACTTGTCCTTGCAATCATTGTTCTAGCTGAATATGACTCATGAGAGGTCTCAACATTGAAAACCATAGTGTATCCCTAATGCTAAATTTTCACCTGTCACCTACAGAAGCAGGAATTTATGTAAACTGGAAGAGGTTTCTTGATTCCTGCACATCATACTGGCCTGAACAAGTTCTGTGTTGTTCTGTGCAAGCATCTGCCTCATGCTGTGGTGACAGAGGAGAGGTTTGTTGCTGCACATACCCATCCCACCATGGCTGCATCCAGCTCTGCCTTAAAGTATTTATATTTTGAAGAAACCAGCCATCAGCCAGTGTTCTTGTCAGTACAAGAGCATTAACACTTCTTATCTGTAAAACATGTTTCCCCATGGATCTCCCTGCCAGTTCAGTTCTGGTATGAGTAGCACAGCAGATGGAGGCACAGAGAAGAAATGCACTACCGAAGTCCCAGTCTACTACCACTCACTTCACATATTAATGTGAAGTGGCCATCAGCTTTTGGTGCCTCTGGCCACATCAGTGCTCAAGAGAGTGGGAGGTACGAGGGCAAGTTTTAATTAGGGTAAAGGATGAGCTTCCCGAGGGGAACTGCCACAGCCACCCTGTCATCACTCACTGCCCTCAGTCTCCCTGTGACAGTATCCATCTTCCACATGCTCAGTCCAAGGGTGCCTGTGAAACACTTTCTGTCAGCCCTGTTTGAGAGCTTCTCTGATGGCTGGGCTACACTGAACTGGAGAGGCAGCAGACATGTGGCACTTGCACACTTACACTCTGTGGAATCGTCTACTTTGGAGAGTAATCGGGATGAAGCACCGTCAAATGCAACATGCGTTGTCCTCACAGAGGTATAAACCGAGATTCAAAGCACTGAAAAACTGGAAAACATATCTCCAGCTTGACTCCTGGTATCAGTCCTCAGAATCCACTGGGAAAGGGTGTCTTGGCCTCAGCTCCAACCCTCAGGTTCGGTTTGGTGTAGCCATGCTCTGCTGACACAGGCTTGCCCAAGCCTGAGTGCAATAAGAGCAAGGCTAGCTGTTTTACCAGCTTGGCTACTTTAAATAAATTAACAAGTCACAGTACTGCAAACAAACTTTAAAATCCAGTTGGCTACAAATAACTGTTTTTGAAGAATGCTAATAAATAGGAAAATTGTCCTAAACTTCTCTTTTTCTATGCAAACTTGAAAGGATATAAATAGTTTGACCCAATAAATGTATACGCAGGGATTCTGCTGTTAAAGATATCATGTATAGCAGAGTTAGTAGATTATGAAGGTTATGAAGTATGCAAATAAAAATCTGTTTCATATAAACTCCAGTTGTGCAAATTCAGCTGAGGTCCAAGAGGCAAACTACACTTTTCCTCCTATGCAGATTAGCAAAACAAACATTATAATCTGTTTTCAAGCTAAACTGTGCCTCCATCCATCAGATATGTAATTCCACTGTCTTTAAGTTTTAGAGTTTGAAGTTCTTTTCCTCCCACAGGAGCTCAGTGAAGTCTGAGAGGGAAAAGATTTTAATGCAAGCACAAAATTTTTCATATATCCCATCTGAAATGAGCTTATGAGGAGCTTGTATGCATTATTCATCCCATATCCTGGCTAGAATTGCTAACACATCCATTGCTTCTGATACCTTATCAGTACAGAGCTGTTCAGCTGTACTGCATTTAGGTGAAGTAATGTACACATACAGGTTTAGTTGCCTGAGAACATGATGTGAGTTTTAAGGCTCAAAGAATCACGAAAATTTCTTCTAAAAGTTCCTCAGTTTCCCTGGGCAACGCTGTCCCTCGTACACTTTCATTTGGCCTGGTTTCATTTCTACACGTTTTCCTTGCTGCCTAGACTAAAGGAAGAACGAAAGTCTATAAATCAATGACATCTTCACCTAGCCTCATTCTTGCTCGCTTTCTTCTTGAAGCAGCAGCTCATCTTGTGACTTTCTTACTTCTCCAGCTTTACCAGCTTCAGAGTTCTTCACTACACTTGTACTAATTTCCTTTTAAAATGACAGCCAATTGAAAATATGAAAATCACCACTGATTGCATAAATAAGCATTTGTACTGCAGTACACAGCTTTTTAGCAATACCAATCTTGCATGGATTTACATATATCTCATAGCTGTTCAGGGCAAAGAACCTGTAATTTGGCACAAAGTAGTTCCCCTATTGTGGAGTGGCATTTATAATGACAGTACTAGGTAAATAACTCAGGCATCCAAAAGACAGAATACATCCCTTAAGGTTATGATCTGGATTTAAGTAAGAAAATCCTGGAGAGAGTTTAGAAACTAAGAAGCAAGGAAATGGATTATACTAATCAGTGAATTCAGTTTGCTCTGGATTTGAATTTTTTTTTTTTTTTTGTTTTTGTTGTTGTTGTTGTTGTTGTTGTTGTTGTTTTTGTGGTCTGGCAGATAAAATGCAGTTAATATTTTCCATTCTATTATTACTCTTAGTGTTATCTAACTTAAGTTATTAGCATGTTGACAAGGTATGTATGTCAATTACACACTGTACAGAAGGCAGGGTTATGTGGACAGACAACTATTTTCCACACACTTATTCCACAGAACAACTTTTCACAGCTCTGACGTACAATTTATATATAAATAGATATGCCTATTAAACCCATTTGCTATCAGGGATTATTTCTTTTATTTTAAGTGCTTATGACCTCAAATATTTTTTTTTTCTCAGATTAACAGTGATGTTCTTTCTGTTCAGTCATAGGCAGCAGCAGCTCTATGTGGAGATCACAACTCTCAATGAAGGTTATTTACTCACAGGGTGAGTGAGAACGTTCAACACTGTCTCCACATACCAAAACCCCATCCTCAATGGCTTCCTATAAAACCCTAGGGAAGCTCAATGAGGATTACTTCTCCACTTGCAGCCCCTGGCTGTACCCTTGAGCTGCCTGGTGCCCTGCCAGTGCAGTTGTACCAATATAATTATGGACAGTTCAGGACTGTGCTGCTGCCAAAGACTGGAGATGCATTTCTGCCAGTAAAATTTGCAAGGCATCAAAACATGTTCTTCCATGAAGGCCAAGAGCAAGCTGCTGACAAGCTAGGATCCTAGATCACATCTGATTGCATCTATGTGGTGGATAGGTCTCATTTCCATAACCCCAAATAAGAGTCCAAAGCAAGACCCACTCAGAGATCAGCATAGCACTAGTCCCAGTGAGCTCATCCTGCCTGTATTGCAGTATCTTTACAGTAGATGTACTCATGGAGAATGAGGGAGGAGGCCTAACCTAAATTTTCCGTATCTGTTCTGATATCCTTGTCCCTGAACCTGAGTGCCATGCAAAGATCATAAGTTCCTGCCCATAAAACCATGATATTCAACGTTTAATTGAATAATAGAACAGCACTAAAAATACGTACTTGACTGCCTGAGGAGAGGCTGCAGTGTGCTGGCTAGATCACACTGATGAGAACTGAGGCATGTTAGTTCAAATTCTTGCCCTGAACCAGCAATGACATTTCCTTTTGGATGCCCTGCTGCCTTCTAGCAAATTATTCAGTGGGTGAATGCTGCTGGTACCCTTTGGCTTCATATAGAACTTGTACCTAAGCAACAGGAAAAGAATATAACGCCTTAAAAATATAATAAAAGCACTAATAAGTGAATGGGGTGACCTGGATCCTGGTTACTATTTCAGGCAAACAGAAGGTCCCCTGCAAACTCCTCACTCCAGTGGTTAAATGTTGCTTACAGGTTCAGTTTCCCTTACAGGGAAATGGGGATGAACCCTGAATCCTTCTGACAGCTGGGATTTGAGGCAACCCCAAGGGATATTGCTACATCATTGCTTTTGATGAAAAAATGCTGTGTTTTCCTACAAACATGATGGGTACTAAAGTGTGCAGCTGTGCTTGTGCACGAGCCAAGTCCCAGGAGTGACTAAGCCATGCAAGAGGCACGAGTCAGTGCTAGGTCTTCCACATCTCCTCTGCAAGTGCCCATGGGAAAATCCACACCTTTCAGTGGGACACTGTGCACAGGCTTGTTACCCTAAAGCAGGCACTGACCAAGGCACCACATCCACAAGGCAGAGAGGAAAACAATGCAATAAATTAGTGCACCAGTTCTGGCTCAGCATGATGGCTGCAGAGAAAGCTCAAGAAGCCATAAAATAAAGATAACATGAAATAAACGGAAATATGACTTGTAATTAATTGCCTTTATACAGGATGATGTAAAGCAGACTTAAAATTACAGAGAATTAGTCTGGCAATTGAAGATTTTGCACATACTGTCATGGTTACTTCAAAACTGTCTATATAACACACTCTAACAGGCTTAAAGGAATTGAAACAGAACTTTAAAATCATTTGTGTTTTAAATAAAGGAGGGTATTAATAGTAATAATACTTTTGATGAAGTGTTCAGAGTCAAGTGATACATGTGATTGATGTCCATAAAAATTGCACACTTCTATAATCCTTCCTCACCCATAAGAGTTTCGAGCTTACATTTTGGATATTATTAATATTCAGACAAAAAAGAACTTGTGGGCAATATCATGTCCTGAACACGGTGGAGAATTAATCTATTTTTGTAAAACTGTATAACAAAGATGTATACTTTTTCCTGCTCACATAAACATCAGCTAATTCTCTAGACCTCCTTTTTCTGCTCATGAAAATCCAAGCCCAAATGATTTAATGGATATTTAAAGGATGGTGCCAAATACTGAACACAAGAAGATTAATTTCTCCATTTGATAAAGACCTGATACTATTCGTTACATTGCAAACATTTCAGAACTGAGTTTTCTTGGGTTTTAATTTGTAAGAGAGAACACAATGAATTTAGGAACAACAAAAACTGTAAAGGAAAAATGAAGTTGCTGAAATGTAGCCGTCAAACTAGACTTCAAGTGAAAGTATCACACTTGTTTTTATTCTAGATAAGCAACAGGGCAGCTTGGAATAAACATGGATTGAAATTTTCTTCATCTCTTTAATGAGTTCAGAGAGGCTGAACAAAGACAGAAGAGTTAAGCATTGCTGTGTACAACACAGTAAACAGATTAAAATTTTATACCTGAGTAAAAAAGGAATTTCACTATTAACTACAGCATGCAGAATAACTGATAAGTTATCACATAAACATAGTATACTGTTATTAGGTTACAGTCATTCAGATGTTAATTTTTACAAAGGCTAAAGATGGAAAAAGCTCCGAGACGAGTATGTGACATAAAAACCACAATAAGGAAAAGCACTTTACCATCTAGAAGCCTTTCCAGAAGATCAGAATTATCTGCTGTTTTATTATCCAGGCAGAAGCAGCAACAATTCAAAGCCTGTGGAGTTAATAACACATTTAAGCAGGTCCTGAAAATGAAAATATTGGCAGTTTATGAAGTGCTCACAGAAGACCTGACCCTGCATTCCCTGCCCTCAAATGCCACTTTAAAGTACTGCATTTTTGAGCTGTCCCCAGAGCAGAATGAAAGGCAAGAATCTGCAGGGAATGACTGATCAAGTCACAGGCTTGTGATTTTCTCACCAGCATAACAACTGCCAATTCTTAAGGGATGACTTTTTATCCCATTTGATTGGCCAAAACCCACATAGAAATTTGACCCTTCCTCTCACTGAATCCAGTATTTGGATGGGTTTGGTTTTTCTTTTCTCTTCTGTTTTCACAACCTAATCTATTTCAAATGCACTGGTTTGAAATAGTCTAGTTCAAGTTAAAAAGAAGTAATGTATTTATCTTCTTAATTCCCTTGTCTTTGCAAAAGATGCCTGTGCGAGAGAAGGAGCCTGAAAAGTCTGAGGTTTAACCAGCAGAGCTGATTCCCCCACCAGACAGGCTTCTGTCTCCTGGCAGGCTTCTGCACTCCCTGATCTCCACATTGAATATAAAAAACTACCCACACCCATCACCAATATTCCTGTGCAAGCTATCAGCCATTTTTCTTCCTTCAGCAAAAATCAGCAAACCTGGCACTTGTCATTTAGACTTCTCAAGAAGATATGGGAGGCGTGGAAGGGTATTTACCCTGTTAGAGACAGCTATAAACAAAGCCTCTCCCTTTTACTTCCTTGCAGTTGTATAGTTACATATTTTTTATGTCAATCAACTCTCCTCAAATCATAATACCTGCCTTGACCTTCCTGCTACTGTTCTTTCACCATTTATGAATAGAACTATGCATTGAACATGCATGTACCAAAATGGGTTCATCTGTTTGTCAGCAACATATTCATTTCTTGTTTAAAGTCAGACATCTTAGACATTGGTAGGTTGTGTGAAAGAGTCCCCAGGGAATTGAATCCTCTTTGCTTCTAGTTTCTTCCTGGCTTTGAAAGCTGCTGATACTTCAGGGTGGATGGAGTCCAGGCGCTGTTCACACTGGAAGGCTGTGAGGAAGGCTGTCCTGTAGTTGTTATTCATCCAGCCATAGAGAAGGGGGTTAGCAAACGTTGAGCACATGGCAATGACATGGAATACCGTGTAGATCAGTTTGTACTCTTTCAGGTCTAACACCTGACTGTCAATGTCACTGACCAGCTGGAAGGTGTGAAAGGGCAGCCAGCTGACAGCAAACACCACAACCACGCACACCAGCATCTTGGTGGTTTTCCGGCGCCGGTGGTGATAGTGGTCATTCCCTGCCCCAGGGCTAACATGGTTCTTGAGCTTGGTCCAAATACGGATGTAGGCATAGGAGATGACTGCCAGAGGCAGCACATACTGGATCAGGAGCATGGAGATGCTGTAGATGGTGCCATAATTGAGCTGCCCCTCCCCTGGCCACTTCTCAGAGCAGACCACAATCTTGAAGTCAGGAATTATCTCAATCAATGAGTATTCACGGAAGATGGCCAGAGGACTTGCCAAAAGGGCACTGACTGCCCAGGCAACTCCTATAATCAGGAAGCTGATCCGCTTAGAGATTTTGCTTTCCAGGTGGTAGACGATGCAGCGGTGACGATCCAGAGCGATCACAGTCAAAGTGACAGTAGACACATGGACAGCAAGGGCCTGAGCATAAGGCACCAGGTGGCACAAGACTGGGCCCAGCTTCCATTCACCCAAGAGTGTATAAACCAAAGTGAAGGGCAGGCACAGCGTGTTCACCAGCAGGTCAGCCACTGCCAGGTTGGCAATGAAGAAGTTAGTCACTGTGCGCATGCTTTTGAATTTGATGATCACATGGATCACAAGGGAGTTTCCGATCACTCCCAGCAGGATGATGGAGCAGTAAGCAAAGATGAGAATTATTTGTACTTCAACAAGTGTTGTGCTGTCCTTCAGTTCTGGTTTAGGGTCCAGAGCCAATTCGTTGAGTGGTGTGGTGTACCTTGTCAAGTACAGCTTAGTGAACAGCTCCATTTTCATTTCATCTGTCTGGTTTTCCTCACCTACTGCTTCCAGGGGCCCCATCTTTGCAGCAGCCTGGTCAAAGCTTTTCAGAGCTGCCCCTGAAAGCAAAACAATACAAGAACAAGTGGAGAAATTGGTCCACATGGGCTAAGACAAGAAGCAATGAGCTAAAGCTACATCTCTTTCTTAACCACATGCTACATTGCAGGATTAAGAGAAGATGTGTCTTAATATATTTAAATTCTCTTGCCCTTACATTGTGAAGGCTGATCCAGCAATATTATTTAGGCATGACTCCTGCTGAAAATTGGAACAGATTTCAAAAGCATTCCAAAGACAAAGTTTGCCTAAGTAAATGCAGAAGGATTAAGATCCTGCTGGGCAGCATATCATGTTTTTACAATGCACTACCTAAAGCTAGTGCTTATTTATCAAATACAAATCTTCCAGTAATATCTATGGGAATTCTACATGGAACAGCACCATCCAGACTGTTCCAGCTTTTCCTTAATGAAAAGTGTTTCCTTTAAATTGTTACTAAATTCTTATAGGTTTATGCCCTTCCTTAATATCAGTGAACTAAATGGTGGGGTCTTTGTTTAAGAAACTTTGTTTTACAACAGTTTGTACCATGAAGCAAATAAAAAATACTGAAATAGAACTGAAATAATAGCATTTATTTGAAATAAATGACTGAGTATTATTCATGTATAATGTGTATGTTATTCATGGTGAAATCAACTCAAGAAACAATTGAAACACAGTAATACATATTTTTTTCTGTGTGATGTTTCAGAAAACAGAGGTCCTTGGAGGCTGCCAATCAGGCCTTCATTTCTGACTGCAGTCATAGCGAAGAGCAAATCATTCCCCTGCTGATGTCAGTAAGAATTTCACCACTGGCATAAAAATCACTTCTTTTTTTTTCCTTCCTTACACAGGCTGAGCCAAATTCTGTGCTACCCTAAGATTCAGCAGGCACAATATATGAATGGTTTACAATCAGTTGCTGACTAGCACTTCAGTCCAATGTAAAAAAGTACATGTCCCCATGCAAAAAGCCCAGAGCATGGGTTGGCATGCTAACCAACTCCATTTAATTCCTTCCAACTTCAGAGAAACGTTTCAGAGAACAGAGGTACTTTTTCACCCCTACCTATGTTCCCAGTAATTATCAGTGGATGACATCCTTCAGTATGGTTTCCAAACTGAGAAAGGAGCATTGTCTACCAGCAGCAGACTGAATCCTTTTTGCTTACTTCCATCCCACTCAACATCCCAAAGAATTCCTCAGGGTGAGCTATTTTTGCAAAAGAAGCAGATTGACAGCGTGACTGAAAGGCGTCTTCCCCCCAGCTAAACAGATCAGAATTATGCCATACTGTTTAGTTTACATTTAGTCAACAATTAATAGTGTAAGCCTGAGATGTGAAAGACCACAAGACATGTAGCTGAGATGTGCCAGTTACTTGAACTAGTGCACACCGCTGATTTTAGCAGTATAATCGGTTTTCATCTACTAGCCTAAGCAATGGATGTCAGGAAGGGATTCCTTATCAATACACCTTTAGTCCACCAGGTTAAAAATATAAGTGATCCACCACAATTTACACAGTCAAGGCTATGCAAAAGTTGAGAATTCTGATGAGCATTTTCCTTTGACCCATTCCTACACCCAGGAATTATGCTCCCAGGACCGTCAAATGCTTCAAAATCTCATAACTTTTTTTTCAGTGCGGGTCATGTCTACACATAGAAGTAGAATGGTGAGAGGGCTGACAAATAGAAATTTTTCCCCTTCTTTGCCCTAAATCCAGGCAGAAGGATGTAGCTCACTCAAATAACATAGCTTCCCGTTCTTCCCAAAAGTATTTTCACCCACTTCTCTAGTACCTGACTTTCTGTTGATCCCTTCTTGCAACTCCTTCTTTTTAGCAAAGCCTTCTCTTGTTCTGACATTTTTATTTTATTTTATTTATTACTGCCTATTCAGGCTGATGAAAGATGCCTTGGGTTTGTCAATAAGACAAAGCTGAGGGAGAAAGAAGGAACAACCATGGTTTAAAACAGAAACGAACTCGTGTGTCAGCAAGTGATGAAATAAACTGGACAAGTCCAACATTGTCGGTGGAACAGTTATGTGGGCAAAGTATCAGTTGCTTTCAAAAAAATGGAGATAAAACTAAGGTGACACTCCAGGTAGTGTTTGACAGGACCCCTTCTGTTCTTTTTTTGGGATAAACTCTCCAAGTGATAGCATTTACTGGCACACTTTGCATAGTGCATCACATCAGGGTTTTTTTCCCAGTTCTTTCCTCCCAGCAGTCAGATCCTCATGGTCAGGCATCAAATTGCTTCTAACTTTTGGCCGAGAAAGGCCCAAAGAGGATTTACATGTGTTCTGAGAGCAAAGTAAGCAAAAAGGGCGGAATACGTGATTACATTAGCAAGCAGCATTCCCACCAGGACCGCAGTGCCTGCGCTGGGGAAGGGGCTAGGATTGCTGGAGGCAAAGCTGGCAGCAAATGCGCCTTTGAGATGCGGCGCCGCTTCCCTCCCGGCCCCCGGAGCTGTCCCCGGGGGAGACACCCATCCGGGGGGCAAACACCCATCCCGGGCGCAGACACATATCCTGGGGGCAGATACCCATCCGGGGGCAGACACCCATCCCGGGCGTAGACACCATCCCGGGGGCAAACACCCATCCCGGGCGCAGACACACATCCCGGGGGCAGACACACATCCCGGAGCAGACATCCATCTGAGGGGCAGACACACATCCCGGGGGCAGACACCAATCCGGGGCAGACAGACATCCCGAGGGCAAACACCAATCCCGGGGGCAGACACCAATCCCGGGGGCAGACACCCATCCCGAGTGCAGACACCCATCCCGGGGGCAGACACTCATCCCGAGTGCAGACACCTATCCCGGGGGCAGACACCCATCCCGAGTGCAGACACCCATCCGGGGGCAAACACCCATCCGGGGGCAAACACCCATCCCGGGCGCTGCAGATATCCCGCAGCCGCCCCGTGCCGGGAGCGCCGCTGCGTCCCCCCTTCCCGTTCTTACCTTCCTCCGGCGCCGGGCAGGCGGGCGAAGGAGGGCGGGCTGCTGCCCCCGGAGCCGGTGTGCCAGGGCAGGGCAGGGCAGGGCGGGGCGGGGCAGGGCGGGGAGCGGAGCTCCAGCTCCAGCGCCCAGCTCCCCCCACCGGCTCAGGTCTCGCCGCTCTCCCCTCCCGGGTGGCGGGCCCGCACCGCGGCTCGCCCCATACAAAGTTTGGAGGCGACGGCGGCCCCCGCACGCCGGGCGGGCGGCACGGGCAGGGCGGCCCCGCCGCCGGGGAAGGGCCCGGGCGGGGCGCGGCGCCGGCTCCGCCCGCCGGGCTCCGGGCGTGAGCAAGTCTGCGGGCAGCGCGCCCGGGATGCGCCGGCTGCACCTCTCTCGGGATCCAGCAGCGGCAGCGCCGCCAGCCTCAAGCAGGGGTTTGGAGGAAGAGGGTGTTGTGCCCGACCCGAGCCTGCTTCTTAGCTTTCCCAGTCTCCGTGATGCCGGCTGCTGAAATCCTTGCTTGCAAGCACCCCAGCTTGCGCAGATTTTCTGATCCTCAGATGTGGCTGTTGCCAGAGATGGTGTAAGGATGAATAAACCATTTTTCTCTTCTGTGGAGAGCAAAACAAAATATTTCATATTTATTTACAAGGCTGGAAAGGTGAAGACAACAGCTGCTACTTTTATTTGGTTCTATATCAATAACCTTTCAAAACAGCTCTCCTGCCAAGCAGCTTGACAGAGAGCTAGTGCCAGCCAGCATTGCTGCATCTCTGGTAGGGTTCAGCTTCGTTAAATCAATCCATCAATGGGTTGTGCTTAGTATTTTTCTGGATATCTGATGCTTGTCTCTAGGTATAACTTCTGAGATTCAAGGGACTGTCTATTCCGTGCAGATCAGGGGGACCTGAAAACGTGCTTCAGCCCTGGTCGTAATTCCCAAGAATAGGAACTAGGAGACCTTGCTTTTTCTATGGCAAAACACTGATACTTAAACAATTCTCTTCCCAAACGTTGCAGAAGCTGCTCTCCAGAATAGGAATATTCTATTGCTTCCTGTCACTTAAGTGAATTTGCATTCATATTTAAGGTAATTTCAGGGGTCAGCAACATTATCTTCCACTCTTTTTCCTGCAAAGGAGTCTCGATACAAAAGCTTCCTTTGTACTTCCATTTTCAAAGGTAATGCTCCTTGCTTTCATTATAGCTCAACAAGATGTCCTTATCTACAGCAGAGAATGTTAAGGAAGCATCAAGGAGTAACTTCAGTGATTTAGAGTTGCTTTTGAAATTCACAACGTCCTGAGAACCCACTTGGATCTTTACTAATTCAGGCTATCTCTTCAGGAAGGGCCTTGCTCTTAGTCCTTCAGCACTTCTGAGACTGTTAATAGAATGAACCTAGCTTATTGCAAAATAGATTCTTTTGATGACTAAATAAAGAGCCTGGGGTTTCAATTCTCCTACCCCTGTTTACTCATTTCCCAATTCAATCCAATTGTAGGATTTATTTTTTGATCTATCAACAGAGATAAATGCATGCCGTGAGTTTTAGTAGTTACAGCACTTGTATAATACGTGGCCATGACAGCCTGCAATCCTTTCCTTCTCTGACAAGTAGTCAGCAGTGGCCTTCCACTGATCTCAGGGGTGTTCCTGTTTTGCCCTACTCTGCACACTCTTTCTAATTTAACTGATTTCTGCTACTTCTAATGTCTTGGAGGGTAAAGTGAAAAGCTACAAATCTTTATAGTCTTCGCAGCTCAGGATTCCATAGCTAAGGGAAGGCTTAAATTTCGAGATTCCTGAAAGAAGTCAAGAAATGCAATTTCCTAGAGGTTCTTATGCCATAAGGGCTGGCTTTCCATGCTAGAGAAAGAAGGCATTATTCCCTGTTACAAGGCAATTCTGTGTTCAGGCACAACTGAAATGTTTAATGGAAATGCATTTCTAATAAAAACCAGCATTTTTTATTGCTTGTAAAAGAGTGGAATTTAATGGCCCCATAAACACTGCCTTGAACCAAAAGCCATGAAAACACTAACAGGAAGAGCAGAAAGAGTCAAGCAGCAAATGGGCTGTTCAACATCAAATGAGTTGCTGGGTGATCACCTCCAGAGCAGCTGTGGATACTTTGCTTTTTATGCACTTGCATTTCCATCCCAAAAACCATGATGAGCCATGAGTCATTGAATCACAGAACCATGTGTTGGATGGAACTTCCAAAAATCTTCATGTCCAGCTTTATCAAACCAAGTCTAGATGCAGCAGGTTGTGCCAAGCTGTGTCTCCTGTCCGGAAAAGTACCTCTGAGTGAGAGATACTGTCCTCACTGGGCAGGCCATCCTGTCAACAACTCTCAAAGACAATTTTTTTTTTTTTTTTTAATCAAATCAGCCCATATTTCAGCTTGTACTAAATGCTTTTTGCCTCCCAGTAGCTCCCAGTGTACAGTAGTTAGATTTCCACTCAGCCTTGACTTCTTTGAGGCTGTTCCTTCAACAACACTTCAATTGTCATGTAGCTCATCCTCAGTCATCTTGGTATCCTTTTGTTACACTTACTCCAGTCTACCAATGTTTTTCCAGCACTAGGAGCCCCAAACTGAACCCAATTGTCACTACAGATGTGGTCTCACAGCTGATAAATAGAAGGGAATAGTCACTTCTCAACCTGTTGGCTATGCTCTTGGTATGTCTTGATATAGACTGTAAAGTTAGACTGTGAAAACTGACTTGCATCGAATAAATCAGCCACATGAACTTTAAATCTCAGCTTCCTATTTAAGGCAAGTCTATAAATGAGCTTTTGCTGTGAATATGTATATGTACTAAGATGAAATTAGGTAACATATCTTAACAGCTTGGGAAAAAAGGCTGTTGGATTTATTTTTGCTGTAAATCCCACTTAGGGAGGTATGGTAGGGTGTATGATATCCGATTTACATAATTTGCCTCTGGCAGTTTCTGTTCAACTCTTTACTGTTAGACAATTGTCTTGTCAAATTCTGTCCAGCATGATGAGTTTTTTTCCAATGGAACAATAAACATTTATGCCAGCTCCTCCTAAGTTTACCAGCTCTCAGGAGCAAAATAAGGGTCTGCATGTAGTGCCCAGACTTGAAGATTGTTTGAATCACAGAGCTAAGAACAAGTTGCCAGTCCTTGTCCATTAATTTGTCCAACATCAGATTTGCTGAAATGGTAAATAAGGCTTGATGAATATCAACAAGAAAAGGCAGCTGCTGTCCCATCTCCTGTTCCCAGACCTAGTTTTCCTTATATTATCTACTGTGAGGGTTGAAATTAAAAGAAACTGCTGCCCCTTGATCCCCTGACCTTTAAAAGCAGTGTTGTGCTGCATGCCACTCAATCAACCCAAACTTTGCCAGTCCTTACTCACACAGATTTTTCTCGAGTGAGTCAGATTTCAAGGATTTGAGTGTTCTACATAGCATGGAAAATCCCTTAAAAATAAAATGGGGAAAAAAACCCTCAAAAATGACCTTGAGAAAAAATATCTTTCATGAGTCTGTTGTGTGGTACCCACACAGAGATCATATGGTGTAAAATTATGTACAAAAAAGACTTATTTTAAAGTTCAGAACAAAAGTTTTTAAATAGCTAGGGAGAGAATTTTCTACTTATATAGATCTGTAAACATTTTGCCGCACATTTATAAACTCTTGTTTTTCCCTTTTTGTTTAGATTCTGTCCCACAGGTTAAATTCTATTTATTTCTCTTTTTCAAATGCAGTAGTGTAACTGTATCAAAACTGTATCATCAATCTGCCTAAGGGGTAAATACAAGTCAGCAGGTGAGAGAAATTGGTAAGTATGTATAAATACCAACTTGGCATTTCTAACAGCAGTACTTCACATCCACTGCAGGTTAAACAAACAGTTTGGCGCATCTTGTTCAAAAATGATTGCACCAAAGGCTCGGTTCAACTGGCTGTTTGCTCACAGGTTGTGACTGAGTTCAGCACTGATTCCACACAAGCAAAGACTGCAGAGCTGAGCACTGTTTTCAATCACAGCCTTCCCAAATCACCTAGTGCATTGCATACTCTTGTTTCATTCAGACAAAGCCAACACTGTAAGATCGAGTAGTTCATCCAAGAAGTGACAGGTTTAAAGTTGCCCATTTAACACCAACACATATCTATTTGTATTTACATACCTGTGACACAGTCTCTAACTAACTAGATACATTATTTTTCTCTAAGGTCCACAGCTTCATTCAGTGTTCTTTGTTGGCAATCTTTATGCAATTAGCATGAATTTGATATTCTTTATATTCTTAGTATATATTTTGTCATCTTATTCCTTCTCTTTACCGACATGCTATCCTTTCTCTGCAGAGAATTGTCATTTCTTCATAGGGTTTTCTATGGTCTTTTCATTACTAGATATTCATCAGAAATACTCAACCTTTATTAAGATCTATTTTCTGTCACTTGAATTCGAAGAGGCTGGCCAAAATTTAATAGGATTTTTTAAATACCAGAAATAAACCATTTTACTGTATTTTTCTCTTGCTTGAATTTTAGACATTTTTTTCTTTCCTATTTTTTCCTTAATTTAGTTTCTTTTTAAATTGAAAAATTTCTGAAAATTCAAAAATGTAATGTGGAAAATGCCACTACATTAGTTAGTAGTTGGTGTACAGCTAGTTGTTGCCATTTCTAAAGAGTTTTCAGATGTTCTCGATGCAGGCATACTCTATTTTAGAACACTCATCACAGAGAATACATTCTCACATACAGCTTACAGCTTGAATAACACACACACTTCAGTCTTCAGTTTTTGGTAGCTGGGAAAGCAGTGAATCTCTAGATGCTTTCCAAAAGTGAGTCAACTAAACCTGCTTGTTGTAGGCCTGCTTGTATTTCAGTTACTTCTGATTCTAGAGGTCTTTGGCTGCTACAAGCAACAAAGCCACTCACCCTTTGCTTTGTCTTAAAACCAGTCTTGTAACAATTTTTAGAGGTTATGTATATTCTTAAAACTGAATCAGATGCTTTTCAGCCTCATTTTTTGCCTTGCTGAGGATATGTTGTCTTTTGAACAAATAGAACTAAGTTTGAAAGATGAAAAACCTTCCGTTATGTGTTTCCTCCTCTCCAAGTTACAGATCTCAAAATAGAGAAAACTGGTCACAAAGTTTACACACACCCTTTCCTCCTGTATGCATGGAGGATACAGTTGACTACACATTATTCAGAAATATATTGTTACTGAGCTTATTTCTCAAAAATATCCATATATTTTTGTTACCATATGATACTTTTTTCATGACAAATCCTTTTCATGTTGCTCTTAAGATCAAGGAAATGGGTCATCTTTTGACCTTGCTCAGCCAGCCTTCATTAAGATGCTGAAGATTGCTGGTGTGGTTGGCATCTAGGTCCTGATGAGATGCTCCAAAGAATCAATATGGATAGAGTAGCCTATCAGAAATTTAATTATTTTGATTAATAATGGTATCCATGGATGAAGACAGCCCTTTTGATAATGCTGTCTGACATATAATGCCATGTAAAACATAGCATATTTGTTGTGAGCATAAATAGAATATGCAATTTAAAACAATTTCCAGTGAAAATTTATTTATGTCATATTAAATAAAGAAATGGGTTTTTTTTGCTTGCTAGGACACAAGAGAGAATCTTTCTCCCATGTTGTTGAAAGTAAATTAATTATTGTAAGGTTTCTGCACACTATTTCAGTTAACTTTCCCACATTTACACAGAATTTGCAAGCTGTTCTGAGCCCCTCATTGGCTTCATCCAGGGTCATTCTGTACCTCTATGTGGCATTTTATGCAATAATGTCTTTTGGGAAAAATACATAGCATTAAATTAATGGATTTCTCTTGTAAGTAATTTTTGTCCTTAAGAAATTACTTTAATCACTGAAGAAGTGGAACACTTTCCATATCTGTTATCACTTATTTTATAAAGTGAAGCACTCATTTGTGCACTCTGTCCCAATTTTGGAACTTCTGAAGGACTAAGTTCTAGGCTAAATGCAGCAAACCTGTACGTCCCCCTTCTTGAACTGCAATTGTATGACTCAAACGCTAACATACAGAAATGCTGAGAGGTTTTAACTGTTTCATCTTCTTCCTTGCTGATGCTTTCCATTACAGGTGTCATCTACTAGTGTAGTGTAATGAAATTTCAGTGCCTCATTTTTGACTAACAGCACTGTCTGTGAACTAGTTAAGCTTGTCACCCTATCTTCATAAGGTTGAAAAATGCTCTGATCCAAAAGGTCTGCCTCCCACTCAGAACTGAACCAGCAGTTTTCTACATGAACTGAATTTTTCATTGTTAATTGCCTGTGATTCCCACCCACATTTTCCGGAGAGTGATGGCATTTGAATTGCTAGAGGTATTTTAGGGTGGAGGAAAGGGAATGGGAAGAGGCTTGGGTTTGCCATGTTTGTAGGACTAATCGTTCTGTGATTGCACACAGCCAGGGGACCAGCCGCCAGAGCACCATCTGTGCACACAGCTTATCCATCCCACCCAGCTTCAACACAAAGGAATGTGTCAGCTCCTGCTTTTGCAGAGCAGCTGAAAGCCTCCTTCATGCTCCACTGAAATTTTGCTATTGTTCCCTGAAGATCTATTCCCTTCACACTGCACGTCTCTCTGGCACAGACTTCCTTCAGCAAGCTCTTTCTGCAGTGCTGTTTTTGCAGGTCGGAGTGGGGAAGAAAACTGCTCTTCAGCATCACTTCCCTGTCCTACAAGCTGCAGAACTATCATCTCAGGGTCCTGGGGAATGGTAAAACACATATGATCCCCCCAGAAATGCAAAAGCATTCCAAGAGGCTGTGTGTGGCTCTTTTTGGTGGAGGTGTTTGCATCTGAGATAGTTATCTTAGACTTCTTTTACTGTCAAGAGAGACCTACATAGTGTAACTAGTAGAGTTTAAACTTTATTATGTTTGGTTGGAAGAATTGCGCCATAAACACCATCAGCTATTTACAAGACCTTCAACCCTAGTGGAAACCTCAGCCAGTTCTTTGTACACTGTGGGTACCTAAAACCCACTGAAAGGGATACCACCTGTTGCTATTTATACAATATAATTGTATATTGTACATATTACAATATTACATATTACAAGGATGTGCAAGTATATTTTCTCCCCATCAGTATCTGCACTGAAGTCTTCCCCAAATCCTCAGTGAAGTTTAAACACATAGTGTCCATTGATTTCAGGTACAAAAACTATACAGGGTTGGAGCCTTAATGCTTTGCAGATTGTATCAAATTTGTCCTTATAGACGGCCTGTATGATATTCTCTTTCTTCTTCACAAAGACTTGAGGGAGCTTGCCTATATGGAGAAACTGTCCAAAATACCTCTCCCAGACAAGTTCCAGATGTAGACTCCCTTTTCCCAAATATCCTTTACTGTGTTACAGGCAAAAATTCCTATATGGCAAGTCCTAATCTGCCAAAAATAGAAAAAAGAAAACCAAAACAATAATTGTTTTCATCTGTAAACCTATTCAGATGTCCATAAAAGTTGTTTTTCATATCGGCAATCTTACACATTCACACAGTGCACTAATTATTCACCTAACAGGTGAAGACGATGGCAAGTTTAGATGGATCTGCCATTACAGGAAATTAATACCACACCTTCCAAACAGTGCATTCCAGATTTCTCTTCAGATTCTGCAGCAGAGTTTTGTTGAGTGACTAGAGACCACCCTGTTCTGTGTATCTGCACACAATCTGTCTTACCTTGCTTTCTCTATTATGTGCAAAAAGTCTAGTTTGTGGCTCTCACCAAATCACCCTCCCTCTATTCTGAAGTCTTTCCTGTGATTCTGGCTTTCCTCCAGCATTGATCTCTGCCAATCAGAATACAGCACACTCCCTTACATTTCTGTCTTCTTTTATTCCTATAACCTTTCTCCTAATATTGTCTCACCAACACCTGTACATAGATGTTTTCACTATTAATCTCTTCTCCTGAGAGTATTGGATGCACGCTTGTGTCTCCTAATAACAACTTTTCATCACTGCAAAATAGAAGAAAATGCTGTTAACATCTGTGTGTGACAAGAGAGATCTTCTTTATCAGTGTTATTACTTTTGTCTCTCTACCAAATTTGGGAGCAAAATTTAGTACATTGCTTCTTTATTGCCCTATTTCTTCCTTCAGCAAGGATTAATTACCAAGTAGTTTTTTATTATTTTAGTGTTATGGTTCTGTTATTTACAATGCAAATATCTTTGGCCTACAAGTTGGAAAGTAGTAATATAGTAGCAGAAGAATTATAATGAATTCTTGTGTAAATTTTGTTAGCTTTTATACCACCTTACGACATTTCAAAGAAATCATACCTATGGAAAAAATCAAAAGTTTAACTGATTTGCCGTTAAGAGACAAAAGGCAGAAACATTGCAGAATTTTTTATCTCCATAACACTGTATCTTTTGCTGTGCAGCTAAGTATTATCATGACAACCATGAATCTGGTCCTTGTAGAAATCCTGAAATTTCTCTTACCTAAAAAAACCCCTTATATATTTCCTACTTACTTACCTTCATTGCAGTGAAAACATGTTATTTTTGTAAAGAAACCTTTATTTGAGCAACAAATATTCTTTTGCAGAGATACTTTACTATAAAGGGCAGTAAATCCATGAGCTTGAAGACAGAAGGGCTTCACCACACTCAAACTTCTCTTTAGGTAAAGTAATTTGAGGCTTCAACCCCTTGCTACAGCAGTGGCTCATAGCACTCACAAACCAGTACCTCTCCCCTTGATTCCAAGTGCAGCAGGCATATACATCTCCAGTACCTCCTTCATTTGGAGATGTACAATTTATTTTGACTCTTAAAGAAACCTACAATAGTTTTACTATTGCAGTATTGTTTTAAAGTATTACCATTTGCTAGTGAGAATTTTTCCTTTTTGTTTATGCTTCTTTGTGGACTTTTACACAACAAAAGAAACAGAACATTCCAAGCTACAAAATAATGTAAATTACATGCTCAGTTCTCTGACTTTTTCCTGGTAAACTCAGTAGAACAGTGCAGTAATGCTATCACACATTTATAAATATGATTAGAGGTATAGTGCACTATAATATTAAATACTATTTTAAAGTAATTCCCATGTCAAATAATATAAACCATTTATTGATATAAATAAAAAATAATCTATCTTTCCATCAAAGATATCCATTTATACTGAAGGGGATTCATATTAGTAAAACTTTAATATATCGAGAAATTAATGAATAAAACCAAGTTTAATGAAGGGGAGAATAAAAGTTAATGTGATTATGCAGCAGTCTTTAAGTTATTACTATTTTCTAATCCTAGGTGATTTTAATTCTGCTTGAGTACCAACTTCTGATATTGTACAAGTGAATCTGCCTGTCCTATATTGGTGAGCTACTAATTGATTTCAAATCTAATCCATATTTTTTACCAAAAGGCCAACTTAAAATCAGGGCTTGGATTCTGCTACCCATGTTTATTTTAAGGAAAGAGGACTTTGGTTTTAAGCAAATCTTTGGTGCTAACCCTACAGTTTTAAAAGGCACTGTGTCTGAGGGAATATGTCAAGATCCAGACTCCCCTTTGCCACTGACAGCCTGCAGCTGCCTTGCCTTCTGCTTTTCATGAATGGCCTCTTCTTCTGCAGAAAACTAGTAAAAAAGGGACTAGTGAAACTAAATATATGAGGATCTGTGACTGCAGACATAGCTCCAGAGGGGACAGCCCAGAAGTTCTTCAGGGGAAGTCTTCTGCTTTTCAGATATTCAGGGTCAGGGGACAGAGTTATCCACTCCAAACTTATCTGCTGTTTTGGAGATTCTGACCTTGTTCTTGTGACTGTTGTTGAAAACTGGAGCTCCTTACTAGCTAGGTCATCTGGAGCCTGTACCAGATGAGATTTCCACACTGAGAAGGCTCCTGCAGGCACTGGACTTTGTTTTGATCTGCTCAAAGCTGATATTTTTTAGTTTATTGCAAATTTTGTAGTGTCTCTTCCCTCAGGCGGTTTTGGTCTAAGGTTTTCTACACTAGGTAAACATTCAAAGGATCAAGTCAATATAAAAAGAAGCCACCCCTCTCATCTCCTCACTGCTCAGAAAATGCATGTGGCAGCCAACACTCGGATTAGTGCAGATTTCAACAGCATTTCTGTAAACAAGTGGTAGCTTTCACTGCACTAAGCAAATCCTGCAAAGGGAAAGCCTGCTTTGAAGCTTTCTGACATTCTACAAGTTACCTATATATCAAAAATATATTTTACTAGGATTTTCAACAAACCCATGATAAGATGCCTGGCAGAAAGCTACTAAAGGAATGAAGTTGCTGTAGGAAGTTGCTGGTGCTTATATGGTTTGAAACCTGCCTACAGAGTCTTTGCCACTTTTCAGGACAAAGAGTAGGCAGCAGAGTACCTTAGGGAATTAATTTTATTTAAAATCTTTATCAATGACCTGCAGAAGGAAGGGATGCAGGAATATGTCTCAGTTTGCAGATGGTATTGAACCCCTGCAGGGAGTCAGACGACACACTCACACGTAGAAATGAGCTCTAGAGAGATGATACACAGCTGAGCGAGTGCAGAAAAAAAGTGGCAGATGATCTTGTCTAGATATATATAGTGAGTGCATCCAGGGAGAATAATCTAAGCCATGCTTATACAGTGTTGAACTGAAAGCTGGCAGCTGGAGCTCAGGAAAGAGACCTGAGGGTCTCTGAACTTGTCTGCTCAACATGCAACAGCAGTCAAAAATGCCAACAAATTTTTGATTGTTCTCAGAAAAGATGGTAAGACCAAACCAGAAAATATAAAATCCCTGTCTATCCACATCTTGAACATTGTGCACAATCCTATTTACAGGTTTAAAGAAGGACATAGAGAAATTCAAGATAATGCAGTGAAAAGCAGCTAAGATGATTAAAGGGATGGAGCAGATGCTTTTGCAGAGAATCAGAGAAGGCTGGGACTTTTTATGATCTTATTCCTCCCCCAAGATGAGTGGGATACAGTTAAGGTTTATAAAATCATGGAGGCAGTGTGTAGAGAAAATACAGAACTGTTGTTTCCCAAGTCCTGTGGTGTCCTCTGGGCACTCACTGAAACTTTTGGAGAGCAGTTTAAAACCTGCAAAAGAAAGTCCTATTTTGAATACTGCTACCTGCTCTCCCTTCTGAAATCTGCTCTGGAAGTGCACATACCAGAAAGTTTAAAAAGGAGAAAGCAGACAAATTGCACAGCAGTAAATCCATAAAGAGACACACAGATGAAGAGATAGGAACATACTTGCCAGCATCTTTGGTGCAGTGAAGGGCAGTGGAGGAACATGAGGGGGATGGACAGCAGACAGACAGGATCATGAATTGTCTGCAAGCAACATTTTCTATTGCCACTGTTGGAGATGAAACGTACCATTAGTTTGACCCAGAAGGCAATTTTCTATGTTGTCATGAAAATAAGACCCTGTGCTCCTTTGCCAGAGCTTAAACCTGCCACTTCAGAGTTATTTCGACCCATTTAATTTTGATTGCATCTCAGTAGGCAGTCAATGGTGCAGAATTTGTCAACTGAAACAACTGTGTGGTAATTATCAATGGTAGGGATATTTTTTTGTAGTTTGACCATGATTTTTTTTTGCAGTAGAAGTAAGGACAATATGGGGCTTTGCAAAAATGAAAGGTGGTGAACAAAGGTTTCTAAATAGCTATGGATCTTTTGTGAAAATGAATAGAACTTAAAAATTATGCAAATTCAGTTACATAAGAAATATGTTGATTGAAGAGAATTAGGCAAGCACAAAAATAATTTTTAATAACATGTTTTTAGGGCTTTGTTCTGCTACAATCATTAAAATTTCTGGATCAGAGTCCAGTTCCTAGAGTTGAATATTGTTCCCAGGTTTTCTAATGGCATTACTGTTGTACTTTGCACGGTGAGCAAACAAATTTGAGTGAGGGTTTGCTCGAATTAAAATATTAAACTGGGCCTAAATAATTAAAGAAAGACACAGAAGTCTTGGAGACTGTGAAACCCCCTCTGTCAATTTATCCCTTTCAGCAGAGATTCCCTCTCACTTTCCATAGGTATCAAATACTGCCTTCTCCTCACTCAACCTCTTCTGATGCACCTTTTTGTCTTTTCCTTGTTCCAAATACCCCACACAGCAGGGTGTTTCTTCACTTTTACAGATTTCTTGTCTTTCCCTCTCCAAGCTCACCAAAAAGACTGAAAACGTCAAAGAGCTCTCTACGCTCCTCACCACAGGATGGCTTTGTGTTGGAGAAAATACTGAAAAAATATTTATTTTTTATGTTGCTAACTGTTCCAAGAGAGGCTTAAATACTTATTTATATTCATCAGTTATCACAACCTCTTGAGGCAATTATCAGTTGCAGTTTTGGTACCACTTTACTGTATCACAATGCTGAGAGAAGACAGGCAAATCACATCCTCTGGAAATGTGTTGTATTTAAGAAAAAGGTTGGAATAGGGGAGAGCTCTATTTTTTATTATTCTTTTTATTTTTTACCCCTGAAAAGTAGGAGAGTAAATAGCTAATCAGAGGAGGAAAAAATCTCAGACTAATTAACTGGCATTTGGACTAATGGATGATAATTTGCTCTGTGTGTAATTTATATTCGCTATGTCCTTACATATAACAGCAAGAGTAAAGACCAAAACCAGTTATTATCAGTTATTATTATTACTTTTAAGTTTAATCTGCCATTGCTTACAGCAGCCTGAACTTGGTCAGTTGTAGCCACACAGAGGAGAAAAACCCCAAAAAAATTTGCTGTAATTAAGGTTGGGAATTTATTTCTCTTTAAATGTGCTCAAAAATCCACTGCATATTTCAAACACTGTGAAAATTAGTAGGTGTTTAGAGGGTACATTAGGATGTGTTAGGTGAAATCTGGGATCAAATGAGCTGGAAATCTGTGAGGAAAAATCCCCCAGGGTATGAACTTTTTTGTCTTCTTGTTTAATGGGTTCTTATAATGCATTGCTGACATTGTCCCCAGACAATCAAATCATAATGCTAATCATGCCAGATTGATCTCAGCTGCTCAATATTTTCCACTGCTGGCACAGAAGGATCACTACCCAGCATGTAATAAGGAATCAAAATTTGATAGCCAATATTCTCTAAAACCAGGATAAATACCTCTGCCCCCTCCCACAACACTCCCTACATCTCAATGTGAATTCAGCTGGAGAGACTGCAGCTGTTCTCTGTTTTCAGTTTCAAGAGGGACTGACTAAAGGCTGCTGAGATACAGAGCTCAAATCCTCAAATTTTTTTTAGTGTTTTTTCTGCACTGGATGTTCTGGAAATATAACCATAAAGTCTTCCTCTGTTACAATTCCACGTGAATCATGATGTTGCCATGAAACATGAGAGAGAATACAGTTAAGCTGTCCAGGAGCAAATCCAGAGGTAGAATAGCAGCACCTCTAGTGCTGTAGAAGCCAAAATGTTTATCCCTTACATTCTTTGCTTACAAATACCCCTGGGATCACCACTGACAAATACCCATTTTGGTATCCCCCAGAGGAAATTTAACAACATCCAGTATTTAAATCACTTTTGACAGCTCACTAACCTTCAGATTCTTGAGTGTGACTGGCAGTATCCATCACACAGGCTGCATCCCTTAAACCATCATTGCAGAGACCTGAGTTCAGTTACTGAAGTCGACTGGGGAACATCTCCCCCTCAGATACTTTCTGAGCTTTCTCCAGCTTCCTAATCACATCCTTAGGATGTGATTATTAAATAATCACAGCCTTAGGAAGCTGCAAAGAGCATGTGCTTTCTCATCCTTGACAACACTACATGAGGGAGGTGGCTGGCTCTTGGGCTGTATCTACTCATAGATCCAGTAGGTCATACAAGACATCAGCAAGTTTCTTACATCTCTCTGTTCCCTGTGTAATCTTAATTCAGTCCAGAGTGGAAATCACAGGTTGAATCCTAGGGAAAAATCAGTAAAACCGTACTATTCTTACAATCAGATGGATTTCCCCTCCTTATCTCTCTGTGTAAATCCTGACCCCCAGGTTTTCTAAGTCTGTCAATATATATCCATTGTACAATCAACCTTGTGTTCTTTCCTTTGATTTTTCTTTGTCTTCTCCTCTACTGCCACTGTCTTTTATCATTCTTGCTTTAGCTTCAGAGGGCTGAAGAAATATAGAGGCTGTTTCAAATAGCATATGTTGTGTTTTTTTACATGAGCCATGACATGATGTACCTCTTTTCAGCTAGTCTACTTCTCTCATAAGATAAGATATTCTATGTGCCGTGGAAAAAGAAAGAAAAAATATACCTAAAATAGCTTTTGTGGGTATGGGGAGGGGAATAAATAGTTCTGTTATGTAGGAGCATTAGCCAAGCCAGCTGTAGTTGCTGAGAGTGTTCAGAAGCAAATTCTATAACATAAACTGAACATATCCACACCAGTGAAATGGTTTTCTCTTTATTTCAAGTTATTTTTGCTTTCGGCTGAAAAACTTGAAATATGGAAAGCTGAAATTTAAACAGAGGCAGAGGCAGCTTTTCCAATTCTTGTAATGTTATTGCAAGTATCACAACTGTTAATGCTTTCTCTTCAAATCCCAAATGCTAGCAGCAAGATGTTGCAAAGGAATTTTCATTTCTGAGTACATTCTGAGTCCTTCTGATCTCAAGGAAAGGTTTGAAGCTACTTGAGAAAATGTAGCCTAAAGAATAAAATAATAAGTAAATAAAAAATGCAAGGCTTAAAGTCTTGCAACTTTTAAATAACTGTGATGTTTTTTCAATTGCATGAATTTTGAAGATGAGACTGGCAATACTGCGCATGATAGCCTTAATCCTGTTGAAGAAAATAGACCTGTTTGTTGTGCTACTTAGAACACAGGGAAACACTGTCCTGACTAAGAATTGCTTCAATATTTTATGTTAAGGTGCTCTCCTGATTCAAGACCCTTCTATGTTTGCACGGCCCCTATTCAATACCCAGGAAAGCTGTCAGTCAACTACTGCTACAGTCAGCTGCTTCTGGGCAGGAGTTCTCCCATTGCAGTTTAGGAGGTATTGACCATTCAGGTATTAACCATTCATAATCCCAGATTATTCTTTCAGATTTCCTTTGGCATCAGCTGTGAAATAAACTGCCATGCAGTGCACTGGTCCTCATTTGAAGGACTCCTGACTGCTCCTCAGACTATCAGTGGAGGTGAAGTCTACTTTATTCCTGGACTCTGAGCACTTGTAAGCCATAGCTTAGCCAAGACACCTTATCCCCTGTTGTCTCTTCTCCTATAAGGGTCATTCTCTCAATTGTTGTGTTTACCTTTGAAGACAGTGGTAACTGGAGTGTGTTTCAACAGTGGTGATCACTACTAGTGGAGTCAGACCCTGGTAGCAGAGCTTGTCTTCATTTGCAGTAGCAGACCTGCCCCAGAGTTGCATCTCATCCCTCCCCAAGAAATTTCTATGAACATGGACATTTGAAACGGGCTCAGACTCATGCTCAGCTCAAGCTACCAGCATTGAAATAGGTGGGATGTAGGCCATGCAGGTTAATTCCTGGTAAGCCTATCTATATAAAAATGGAGACTGAAGCAATTCCCCCAGACTGGGGGAATGTATCAGAATTGTTTATTGCACTTCATGGTGTCTGAGAAGAATGGGTCAGATCAAGATCAAAATTAAATCTCAGAAAAATTAAAATAGCTTAGTTGATTTTTGCACAAGAAAAAAACAAATCAAATAAATTATCACTGTTAAGAGTAACATTGTAATTTCCTCCATTCTAATCTATACTGGGGGTGGAGTGCTTCTGGTTTAACTTTGTCATGCAAATGGTTTATTAGGTCTTTCATCACAAAAATGTTTTATATAACAGGAAAGACTGTCAGGAAACAGTGGTGCCCTTTTCAAAACAATATTGTACAAAGATCTGATAAAATCCCAAAAGAAACAAGTAATTTCAAGGGAAATCAAGAATTAAATTTGTCTGACAGTAGAATTAATTATAAATAAAGTGAAATACAAGCAACATTAATGAACCCAGACTTCCTAAATGTATAACAAAAAAGAGTTTGTTACATACAGAATCACAATGTGTTTATTTTGTGTGCACTTGGATATGAAAAGTATACTGCAGCTGGAAAATAATAGAACTGTTACTTGAATAATACCTCTTCTCTATTATTCTTTATAAAGGGCCATGTTTTTTTCAAGTCAGCATTCAGGTCCATACTTTTTTTTAACATTTTATAGCTATGAAGAAAACTTTGAAACACTGATATTTCTAATTTATTGAACAGGCTCTGAAGCAAAAATCTTGATATTGTAGCAGATTGTGAGAAGCACATTAAAGAACAGTTTGTTTGGGTCTTATCTCAAAGGAAATTAAAATTCTTGGAGATTCTGCACAATGTTAACTCTTTTATTGCAGCCCTATAACAGTAGGGACTACAACTTAATGTATCACTGATCACTGCTTTCAGAGGACCTTTACATCCCAGTATGAGATGTTAAACTACTTTAAGGGATATAATGTCACAATTTCACAATACATTTTTATAAATAAAGGTCCACCTATTTAGACATCATATGCAGAGTACAAAACATTCCTAACTGATATGAAAACTCAGATTTCATGACATCAAATTCAGTTAGATTGTTCAATCCATCCTTGTTGTTCTGAAAATGTTTCTAGGGCACAGTTCCACCCTCATTTAGACTGAACAAGTTCTGTCTTGACGAGTGCAAGAAAAAGCCATTTATCCAACTACAGAGCCAGAGATTTGGTTGTTCTGACCCAAAAGAGAGAAGGGAGAGCTATGGGTTTTTCGACTTGAAGGAAATACTTGCTCAGCCTCTGGCCCATGCAGCGCCTAAGGAGACCACTGCAATCATTTTTATCACATTCAGTGGTCCTAACAATGACCACAGTGATTTTCTTTTTAAGCAAACTGCACTGAACCACAGGTCGAAAGGTTTGATTGCCCCCTTTTCAAAAAGTGAGTGATCTGTCTGTCTTTGGCAGTCTGCAATCCCGAAAAAAACCTTCTGTTGGGCACTTGCAGTTACTCTTCATGGCAGAAAATTTGTGTTTAGGGATTCAGGTTTATAGGCTTTCCAAAGGTGTGTTACAGCAGTTTGAAGCGTAATCCTCCCCAGCTGCCCATCTTTTCTCTCTGCATAGGTCATATTCCTCCTGCAGCAGAGACAATCAAATGGATGGCAGGCTGTCTGCTCTGTTCATGACCTGGGACATTGATTTCAGCTTACATTATTGACTGTCTGGGCTATGAGCTTAAGGAGCAGAATGCCTTAACTTATTATCCCTGCTGGACTTGGTTACAAAAGTTAAAATGTTTATCCATTCCCACAGGCCATAGACAAATCTCACAGGTACTGAAGAGTAAATCCTACCCTGGCAGGATGCTGAGGGTTGTTACAATGCACCGTTTCCAGCACTGAGTGTCTCACCCTTCGGAAAGAGTTAGGAGTGGCAAGTGGCTTCCAGTGCCTCTGTGTCAGGATTGTCTGAAAACCCTGGTAATCAGGAGAGGGCCAGGCACATGCACAAGAAGTGGGCCTGGAAGAAGTTAACCTGAGAAACTTTCCAGCTGGGAGTTAAGGAAGGCAAATTGCTGAACTGAACCACTTGGGAAAATGCCTGGAAGGTATTTGGAAAACTCAGCAGTTTGCACTGCAAAGCCTACATTGTAGTGACCTGTAGGAACCACAACGTGCACCCAGAAGAAAATCCCAGGAGGCATCAAGTCAACCAAAAACCAGGAAGAAATTGCAGTGACAGACAGTTGATTTCCCAGCATCACCATGGAGCCAATGAACAGCACAGACTGGAAAACACTCTGTGTATTCACTTGAGTGAAGAGGAGCACAGCTTCAGCATCTGTTCCAGTTCTGAAGTAGAAGAGACTGAACAGTTTGTGTCCTATGTGCCGCAGGGACTAGCTAACCTCAGGAGTGTGCTGTTGTGGAAGGTGCAATCCCTTCTCTTTTGCCTTAGTAATGTGCAGTCTGAGAACAACAAATCTATTTTGGATATTTAGTGAGTAAACAAGTCAGAATCTCTTTGGCACACACAGAGTTTTGCAAATGCTAGATAGAGCAAGTCATGGGGAGGCTGTTATGGATGCAAATCAACAGAAGTTTAGCACCTTGGGGGTAACGAAGCATCTACTTAGAATTTCTGAAATTTCTAATGGCAATTTAATTTTGAAAGTACACATCTTAATTTGCAAGTAGGATCTAGGATCCTTGGTGGATTCAGTCTTTTAGTCTTAGATCTGGAGGTATTTAAAAATGTATCAGTGAATCAGTGGGTGGTTGGGCCTTTGATGTCTTATGTAGCAGTTTCCATCTGTAAGCATCTGAATACCTAAGTCTGGGCCTTTATAAGTTTTCTGAACCATGCTGAAGTGTGAGGTTTTTCCACAGCCGGAAATGACCTTGCTTGAGCAGAGGCATTTTAGCATGGAGCAGAAAAGTGGAGTTTAGTAACATCAAAAAGTCTCTGGGTTGTGCATTCCTACACAGAAAATAAAATTGTAGAAGACATCCAGGAATTCTTAATTATATTCAACCCATTAAGCACAGGAATCATGCAGAGAAAAATAATTAAGTTTTGACAGATTTTTGTATTCCCATTTTTACATTTATCCCACATTTAGAGTAAATCCCACTGATTTCTGTATTCGTGGATGGATCATTAATGGTTGGGTTCAGTGACAGACTGCCCTTTGCCTCTGCCAATCCCCACCTTCTGTTTACAAAGCTCTTGTGTTGTCTGCTGCTGCTGCTAAAGCAGGGCCAGAGTGGGGCTGCAGCAACTGCAAAAGCTGAAATCTCCAGACTCCTTCCAGTCCCACTCACTTCTGAGGTCACTAGTGATCTCTTTGCATCTACTCAAACCCATTCCACCTCTCCTCACCTCCTTTGCTCCTTCTCCATCACCACCCCTACAGTCCTCATGCAGAACCTCCACAGTCCCTCCAATAGAATTGTGTTGGCAAAGATGATTATTCCAGAATTTCAGTCTTAAAAAATTTCACTGCTATCCTTCTTTCCCACTGCAGTCTTATAGAGAAGACACCCATAATAATGACATCCTGTAATGTTTTTTTATAAGACAAGTTTTTTTTCTGTATCCTACCTTTGTGACAGTCTTCTATTCAATACCAGGCTTCAAAGTAAAATGCAATGTTTTACTCAGTGGTCAGCATGAGCAGGGTTGACCATACCCTTGTAATAGCTGGAAGTTCTTTGAAATTACTCATTCTATTTTGATGAAAACCCTGATAACAAAGTGCCCAAGGAAATTTTAGGAATTAATCTATTCTTGTTTTAATATCTATTTTTTCTGGTAAAAGTTAACTTTGCTTTGATTAATTGTAGTTTTCGAGGCAGTGGAAGAAGTTTGGAATGTGTTCAGATGCTATCTGATACCCAAGTCAAGATACAGCATTGTTTGTGTAAATGACACTGACACAGAATAAGCAACAAATGAGTATGTCAGTGGAAATATAAATTAATAGAGAGAAAAATAGAAAACTAGAAATAAAGCAGAAAATAGAACTTTATTGCTGCTTTCCATTGTAATAGACTTGCTAGAAATGCATAAATAGATTTATTTTATAAACTCTTAAATCCCCTACCACAGATTAGAAAAAGCAACATTGTAAAATTTGTGGTACTTGTGGCACCTTTATCGACAGAGTAAAGAGCCACAACTCCTCATAGAACTTCTGCTGCTGGTTTAACATCTCCATGAGAGGCTCATTCTAGAGATTCAAACTGCACAGTAAATATGTCACAGAAGCTTAAGCATCTCATAACATAAAGTGATTATTATACATTCTCATCTTATTGGTCTCCCACATTCAGGCTTTGAAGTGTCTGCCTTCATTTCAGCCCTACCATTCTTTTTTACTCCTCTGAAGCTGTATAGAAGTTGCTCAGGAGATCAGCACCAGCGTCTCTGTGACTGATATGTAAATCAAAAACAAGTGGGAAAATTGTAACAAGCCTTGAGGGAGACAGAGTGCTTCTTTATGGTACTTGCTTGATGCTCACATTATTTCTAGTCTTCAAACTATTTCTGAAACTATCTATTAGGAAGGAATGAGTAACAGAGGTAATTAGCATTGGAGTAATTCAGACTGCTATTTCAGCATTTAAACTGGTAGTAACTGAAACTTGGTAGTAACTGAAACAGAGCTCTCCTCCTCTCAGTCCATTTCTATCAAATTACCAGGGAGCACTACTAGAGTGAGCTGACTGTCCTGTCAAAGAGGTGTCTTGCAAAAATTAAAGAGCTTGATGTCTCTAGATGTCAGCTAAATATCCCCTAAATGTATCCTCAGACATGCTGAGCTTGGTGAGAAGAAAGAACCTCTTATCATAAGGACTACCATACCTATATATATATAAGTTATGCTTACTTACAGTTTTACCAGATGCTGAGATTAATTTACTCTGTTTTGCTAACAAAGTAGCTGTAGCAAAAGCTTTGTTGGGGAAATAATGAAGTGAAAAATAAAAATCAACAACAATTACACTAATGAACAGTTATATAAAATCCACTCATTAAAAAGCAGGAAATGAGAGGGATTATCACTCTGCAAGAATTTCACACATGGGAAAGGTAATACAGTGGATAGTGGATTAGATCACAAACAAAGCTCTAGTTCAAAGGGAAATCAAAGAAATAAAATTTTCCTTGTAAAGATGTACCTATAGCAGAGCAAATATTGACTTGGGGCTTAATAAAAGAGGTTTCACTTTTCTTCCTTAAAAAACTGCCAAAAAATAAGGGATGACAGTTTTCCCACCCACTTGTTAAAGTGAGAGAATGCCACATATTCTGTACATATTGCCAGAAGTGGAAGGGAAGGTCTAAGTGGGAGTCCAACTAAGTGCAGTGAAGAAAGTAATGAAAAAGGTTTTTTTAACCAATTAAAAAATCAAGCTACAGTGACAGATTTATATATATAAATTATTACATTTACTATGTTATTTAAAACCAGGAAAATACTTTATTAAAACAACAAAAAATGTGGAGGAAAGGTAAAATTTGAAAATTCCTTGTTTCACAAGTGTCTGATATATTTTTTTCCCAAATTTTTAATGCAGAACTGAAAAAAGAATAAAAAGATTATTTGAATCTGCCATGAGTTCAGTGTCTGATTGAAATTCAAGCAAAAAAAATTCAAAAGCTTGATCTGTTTATAAGGTTTATTTGCAACCACAGAACCTTTCTGTCAGGTACACATGCACCAAAATAGTAACTAAGCACCATGTACTTAACTTATTAATTTAATGCAACCACAGAACAAAAAATCAAAAGCAGATAAATGCATAAAATTGAAATTAAATATTTATTTGCCCCATATTTTCCTGGTTTTGCAATATAATTGCCCATTACTGGATAACGACTGACTTTCTGACTTTCTTATGGTTTCAGGTTCACCATTGCTTCCATGCTTTCTGCCAGTAATTACAGCAAATTCCTATAAAATTTCAAATCATCATTATACATTCATGAAAAGTATTTTGAAGCAAAAGTATGTCAACAGCACCGTTGTGCTGAGATTACTTTTTTAAACCTGCTTTGAAGTTGGTTCCTGTCTGAAGCCCTGTGTCCAATTAAATTAGATCATTAAAAAGCAAATTATCTTGACATTTTACTGTAATAGCCTAACTTTGCTTTGGCCAAACATGAAACACTGAACTTCCAGGGTATGAACTTCCCCCACCAGTGTATGTTTTGGGAACACTGGGCTGAACAGTGAAAGAAAGGGGAAGAAAACTGTTGACTCAGTACCAGAATAATAGCCCCTTACTGAATGTTTTCTTAGATGCAAGGAGGGAAGAAAAATCTTGCCCTAATCTATATACTGAAATTTGTAAGCCTATAAATTATTCACTGCCTTATCTGAGTCTCTTTCTTATTCAGACAATAAACTTAACAGTCCAGTCGTCAGAATACTCATGCTTTATGAACTCAGTTGTGCAAAATCTGAAGTCATATAGGAGATTGCATTTAGTTTAACAGAAGAAAATACTGCATATGCAATTTTACCAGAATACTAGAGTTCTTTGCATGCTAACTCATCATAGCCTAGAAAGCGTTAATGTGTCTTCTCCTGTGGATCCAATTAGAAATAATACAGAAGAAGGAGTCGAGGGTGATCCAATGAGTGAGAAATTGTGCTTCAAAGAGAGTTTGAAGAAAGGGACATCTTTCACCAGATAGAAAAAACAAAGATGGGTATTTGTCCCGGTGACATGTCAAGCATGTGAGATTATCACAATATGAGTTACTAGAGACTGGGAAGCTGTGGATTCCCCAGGGGAAAGAGCTGGTTCTCTCTCCTTCCTGATCATCTTGTAGTGTCCACAAGACTTTTGACCAGGTGGATACCACCATGGAAAAGAGTTAATCTTGTGTTCTTATGGCAGACAGAGTGCAACTTGCCCTTGTACACCATGCTTGGATGTTTTAACTTTACAATCCACAGATTAGGAAGTATTTTAGAAACGCTGATCATTGGAAGAAGAATTGATGTATCAGGAAGACTGAGAGAACCGAGAGTACTTTCATATCAGCACTGTTGGCAGTAGAAGGAAAATAATAAGACAATAGATTAAAGGCTTGTGATTTGTGTTTAGATATCTGAGACTTGGAGACAAAGTAGAGGCTGCTATCCATAAATTTATAAGACCTCTCTTTCTAGAGAGATAGATAATTCTTTTTTATATTGGGCTATTTGAGTTACAGTTTTGAAACATGCTCCCTTTTGTGGCTTTTTTTTTTTTTTTTTCCTTTTTTTTTTTGCTTTTTTTTTTTTTTTTTTTTTTTTGGTAGGGGAGACATAAAAAATTATCCCATTTAATAGGATCCATATTAATTTTAAAACTTTCTGAATTACCTTTAACTAATGAAAGGAAGAATATTTCTAGGGTTTTTTGGTCAATATACATGTATGAGGAAAAGAGGATGTCTAAGACATGGAAATTTTACAGAAGCTTTCGTTTTGTCTGGAAGAAAGGTTTTCACCACAGCAGCCTGAAAGCTGTAAACATTATGTTCTGTACTTTTAGAACAAATTTTCAGTCAAAATATAGCATAACAAAAATAAAATAGAAATAATAGTATATATTAGGAAACAACTGAAGAATCATTTTTACCTGTTTGTAGGCCAACACAGAAAAGTCTAGTATGAAATCTTAATGCTAACATAAAATGCAAAATGGCAATAATATAAAATTACAGGCATGTATTTAGTACAAGTGCTGAGCCCCCTCAAATCAAGGATATGATATGAAATCCTGCTCTTAAAATGCATGGGCAAGTAGAGTCTGGAAATCCTCATACGATGTATTTCCTCAGAGAGGCAGTGAGCATCATAGTGTTCTCAGACAAGTGACAACAGGCTCTGTGCTTTCAGTGTGCTGCTCTGTGGAAAACGAAAAAAACTATGCTTTAAATATGAAATAAATGAAAGACCAAAGAATTATATCCCCTTAGGCAAGCTGCCAAAAATATCTATCCATCTAAAAATCTCAAGAGCATGAAACAATTCTTACTACATTAATGTTTATACTGGGAATTTTCCATTAGTAAATACATGACAGGGAATAACCTATCCATCCATCTGCTTAGTGGCTGCCTCAGAAGCTGCTACATGTCAATTATTTGTCCTCCTGGGGATAGAAAATTATTTTTCTTCTGGACGCCTACTTTTGTGTTTATTTTTCTTTCTTTTATCCCTGCTATTTAAAGTCATCTTTTTTTCCTACATATTTCTTATAAATATTGACTGATGTATTTTCTTCTCAGCAATGCCTTTTTCACACAGCTTTACCATTTTCTAATAGAATGATCAGGATTAATGAAACAAATCTTTTTCAACTTCTTTAAGTTCTTTTGAGGCTCTTACTTTGGTGCCTTTGTTGCAATGATGGCTGTTCCACCAATGTTGTAATTCGGTATGTGAGGTATAAGAACTGAAATCAGGATACCCTGTAACCTCCTTCCTGCAAACCCCAGTTCATGTCTTCCTTTCCGGTCCTGTGACCTTCCCCTGTGTCTTTGTACCCACCGGGGGTCGGGCATGTTGATCCTAGTCCCTCTGTGTCCTCATCCCATTGGCAGCCAGCCAAAGCCACTCCCATTCCCTTCTCCTGAATACCTGGTGCGGGGAGAGGCTCGCCCTCTTTCTGGCCACGCCATCGCCCTGAAATAAACTGAGACTGAAAGAGCCTCTCTTGTATCCTTCTCCATCCATGATGCGATACTTTGTCTGATCTTAAGTAATTAGCAAAAAGACACAGTGTAATCGCATCACACCAATAGTTGTTGAGACATTTGAACAGCTATGCTGTTCTAATTTTATTGATGAAGTAGTGATCTTTCTTGTTTCTGGCATAGCAACAGAAAGGAATGTAACAAAGCTATTTATAAAATAAAAATCAGAAGTGTCTAATTTAGATTTTTTTAAAAATACAAAGCAGAGATAGGTGATCATCATTGCTGGTCATGTTACTTAAAAGCTAATCAAGCAAGTGATGTTTAACATCAAAGGGAAATTAACTCCAGTGAAAGGTGGTTATATAGTGATGCTAGTCACGTTAGGAAATTGTTGATTTTAGCTGAAATCAAGAAAGGTCACTTAGTTGTTTTGTTGCCTTGTGATACTGCTTTTTACAGGATGGTTTCTGCCAGGATTGTCTTCATAACTAAAGCCACTGTCATAGCTCAGGAAAGCAGGTACAGAGCATCAAAGTAAATCTTTGCAATAAGCACAAGTATTAATTAAACCTACTAATCAGAACTATCTTGGAGAAAAAGCTAATTTAATTATGCCAATCACTGAATATGACTCATTATGAGCAACTAACCTTTGTGAACAAATGCAGAAACAGACAAATGTGACAAAACTGTAAGCTTTAGAAAATAGTTACAAACAATTTGCTTTAATTATTTCAGAAGAAATGCAGAAAATATCAATAATAAGGTTACAAATTTTCATTTCAGTTTAGCTGTTGAGTCTTCTTCACAGGCTAGATAGATAGCATTATGTAGGCAGCCTGTACAAAACCTTTGCCTATTCTATGTATCAGAGAACGACTCTTGGTCCAATACCATTATCTACAAGTACTTAGATAGCCAAGTGAACAAAAATCCTGTCATGCTGGGCAGTGCCAGGCAAAGGTACCTGTAGCTGGAGACAGTCTCTGTTTCAGAGACACCCTGCTCTCAACAGATCCTTACTTCCTAGCAACAAAAAACTCACAGGGCCTGGGAACATCCACAATAGGTTCCTTCTCCAGTCCTGCCCCAGCTCAGGAAATCCCGGCTGCAGATGAGTCTCTGTTTTGGAACACAGAGAAGGAACATCCTTGCTGAATACTAAACACTCAGAGAAACTAATGAACCAGCAAAGGTTAAAGTCTCTTACTTTATGGTATGGTTTGAAAGTTCTTCATGTATAACACACATGATTAAAGAAATACATAAATGGCAGTGTGTTGCTGCTTTCTTATTTAAAGGCAATCATCATATTTTATTTAAGTAGACAGAACAGATATATTATAGACATATTTTTTCCAGTAGTATTTTTAATTCCATTATAATGTGTTTTTGTCCTTTCCAGATGCTAGATTTCTGTTGAAGAAAGGGAAAACTAAGCATAATTATTTCAACGTTATTTGTATATTAACAAATTCTTGCTTTTGGAGAAACAATAAATTTGTATTACCAGAAAATTCCACAAAATAGAATATGTTATGTAACAGTTGTGTTACGTCATATTTCCAGTGGTCTAAATCTTCTCAGAAAACTTATGCAACTGCTGGTCTGCATATCTTTCAGGTTCAGAACCCACAGAACCTCTGAGTAAAATCCAGAGAAAACCATGAAGGTGGTAAAATTACCCTCACCTGCTCCATATCAAAACCAAAGAAATTAAATGCAAGTGCATTGCAGTTTCAAGGCAGAATCACAAATCAGTTCTTTAGTATCAGTTTCCATTGAAAGATTGGCCAAGAGTTGAGAATCTTTTCAGATACAATCTATATGTCGAGTCTAAAGTAAAAATCAAAGCCTTAGAGATTTTGCCAAGGTCTGGACTAACAGCATGTACATTGCTTTGGTGGCTGCCTGGATCTGACAGCTGCCTGCTACCATACTCCCACTACTCCCTGGAGGTAGGGAAAGTGCTGTATTAATGATTTTGCTCTTGCTTTTCTTTTTAATTTTTCATTTCAGAGAGCAGACACAGTAAAACAGGGATCCAAATACTGGTTACAATTTTTCAAAAGTTGTGGAGTTTTGGATCAATCTTTGTCCTCACAAATGCTCTGATATATCAGCTGAGTGTTTTCTTAATAGTAAATGCCCAAGAACACATCATATTCTGAGTGCTTGTGCTGAAAGCATCTCACTGACTCATGCACACAGTGCCTGCAGCTCATCAACTCTAATGAGGAAAACCAAGAAAACAGTGTTTATAAACCTGTCCAAATACCTTTATGCTTCTTACAATTTGTGTGTGGATTAAAAATCCATTTATGACTTGTAACTTCGAACCTATTTTGCTGTTCTCCATTTGAAAGATTTACCAAGCAGAAAACCTGAGAAAGTAACTGGGAAAGTTTTATGCAGTCTGGAGGTGACGGATAAGTGTCTGAGAAACTTGGAATTTTTTCACACTGAAAAGCTTTTTTCAGTCTATAGTTTTTCAAGAGTCTGTCCTGTCTACCTGGAGAACTGCAGAGCGGTGCTTTCATTATATAACACTAAAAATAACATTTTGGTGTAAAGTAAATTGATTTTCTGGCTCTCTTTTACTCTATCTATCTAACAGTTGTTCATAGAGTTATTTGATAGACTCCTTTTGATGCTGTATGCCTCACATAATTCATCTTTGACTCAAGCATGTTTCAATTCCATTTCTAGAAATTAAATAAGCAGAACACTGTCCTGTCCTGCTAGGAATAGAGATTTTATTTGGCATTGCCAAGTCAAAATAACAAATTTTAAAAATCAAAATCATTGTGAAAATTGTATGCTGCATAAAATGTTTTGTCTCCAGACAGTGAAACTAAGTTGTTTGTAAACATCTTGGGGGGAAATGGTGTGATAAAGAAAAGCAAGGGCTGTGGATATGATGTGTAATTTAAATCCCTGCTTACCATTAATGTCACTGGGGGATGGTTCTCACTGTTATCTCCCAGGTCCATCATTTAGGACTTATCATACAAGGTAGGATACATAATTGTGAAGTGCTAAACTTGAGACAGAATTAGCTGTTTCTTAATATATCTCTTGCTATGTTGGCATTCGGATCCTGTATTGTGCTGTGGAATAGATCAAAGTGCTTCAGCATGCAGCAAGGTAAAGCAGGTCAGGAACAGTGGCTGGAGGATACAGACATATTTAAATTTCTACTTTGGAAAAGTTAAGGAATATAGTAAAATCTAACTTAGTCACAAATTGAGGAAGCTTTTTATTATTTATTTTGTGTATTTTTTAAATCTATGGAATTAATTTTGATCTTGTGTTTTGAACTATTACAAACTACATGTAATCTATATAGTTCTGAGCACACATAGTTTAAATTTATGACCTTTGTCTTCATGTGAGCTAGACAATAGCATTTTTCTCCTCTGCTGTTTTCTTTTATGTATGTCTTTAGAGAAGCATAACCTAGCTGTGGATAAATATTAGTTAATGACAGCAGATTATCACCCAAATGTAGGGTGGGTGCAATAGAAGCTTGCAATAACAGAAGAAAAATAGCCTTTCTCTGTGACTGCCACCTGAAATCATGTTTCTTCTACTGTCAACCACCCTCTCCTTGATTCTCCTGAACTGCTGCTGCTGAGAGTAAGATATTCCCACAAATCGTTTCAGTTAGTAATTTCTCCAAAGTAATCACCATGCTGTCAAGAGCTGAAGCAGTCTAATTATTTATTGTGATAAATCAACAGTATTGTACTATGTAAGAAAGTCAGGAGAAACAGCTGGCATTGAATCACTCTTTCCTGTGAAAGTGAGGTTCCTGCTTTTGTAACTTGTCTGTTGGAGAAGTGGCCAGGAGCCTCAGAGCAGAAATAGCCCCCAATGTGCTTCTGCTTTCCAATAGAAAGTCCATTCAGCACAGGTTTGTGTCTGTGGATCATGTATATACTATTTCATGTTTACTGTTTAGTAGAGATCCTGCCCCAAGCAAATGAATGATGCAGCAAGAAGGGAATAATATATATATTTTTAATCCTCATTCAAGAAAGTGTGAGACCACAAGTGTTCTTGCCGTCATAATGTTTCTTTTAAGTCAACTCTTCTCGTGGGTGACAGCTCTACAGTCCTGTTTCTGCTGCTGTGAATGCACTTTATTATTATGGAAAACTCTAGGTGAGTTACATGAGGAGGTGCCTGACCCAGCTTTCAATGCCATTCAAGTAACTATTGAACATTAAATCAAGAGGATGAGATTTCCCCAAAATTCCCAGACCTGGTAAGCTTTAACAGCATTTCTGTTTACCATCACAGGATGGCGATGCCATCTAAACATAAGTAATGAAGATTAAAATTCTGTAAGAGGAACAGTCTCAGGAGCTTTGCTTAGCTGATGTTTTCATGCTATGACTGCATAAAGCAGTGAGAAGACTAAAAGATCAGGAACCAAGGCAATAAACTTTTATCAGGCCTGTCAGAAGCTCCTTCTCTAAACTTTCTTCTGAAAGCAAACTCCTAGACCACATTGTTTCTTCCCCTCTCTGCAGCTGCCTTCAGCATGCACTGAGGCTTTTCCCTGTCAGCCTGATATCAAGGGAGGTCATGGCCCAGAGGCCTTGATGTATATGTGAATGGTGAGTCACATTTTTACAGCAACTGTAGATATTTGAGCTCAACCACCACCTCTGGTTTTAATGCAAGGTGTGCTTCACAAAAATTTCCAGCAGACGAGCACTGAAACCTGGCCACAGCACTGCAGCTGCTCAGTACTGGCACCTTGGGATCTGCACTGCAGACCATGCTGGAGGGAACTGGCCTGCCCTTTCTGGATGGAGCAGCCTACACAATTTCTTCTAATAGCAGGTGTTCATGCATACTATGAAAAAAACATTTTTCAGAAGAGAATGTCTTAAAAGCTGTTTTTCAGTGTCTGTTTCTGTTCAGTTTCAGTTTCTGTTGTCTTTCAGCAGGATATTTTAATCTTTCCAAACCTTTCCCCTTAGAGTGCTGGGGAAGAATTTCAAGTACTGTTTTTTGAAGAGAAGGGCATGGGAGTGTGCAGAGCCCCAAGACACTCTCATTCCTGCTCACAGTGGGTACTGTTTTCGCCTTCTGCATCAGGACTATCAAGTTCATCACATGTTGCCAGGCGACTGAGAGACAGGATTTCAAAAGAGGGGTTCAAGAAGCAAAAAGCCAGAGCCCAAGCAAAAAGAAGTCAGAGTTGTAATCAGAGTTGAAGTCCAAACATAGAAGTACAGGGTATTGAAGTTATTTATTGCTCTCACAGTCCAGCCTTGTATACTGTCGCAGCCCAAATCAGTTACAGCTCTAAATCAACCAAATCTCCAAGCCAGAATTTCCCCCACAGTTACAGAAACAGCCTATTGTTTGCATTACTTGGCAAATTACTATTGTTTGCATTACTTTGCATTACAAAACTACATAGTTTCAAAAAACTTGATAGCTGCATGATGCTGTACTTTCCCAGCTCTTCCCTCATATCTGTGGTCGCTTATCCCATGGCCCATACCCAGCCAGGGCCAGAATATCTTAATCAACTGTGCTCTCTGTTCCATATCCCATTTGTTCTCTCATAACATGTGAAAGGAAGATGTTCCACTGGTATGGGACAGAAGGGCAGCATCCCATCTCTTTCCAACTGCAACTGTCCTCCAGATTTCCCAACAGCAGAGGATGAGGTTAGGCTGAAGAGCCCTCCAGATCTGTCTAGTGTAGAAGTTAGTTTGATTTTCCTTAGAAGACTCAGACTGTGTTTGCAGATAGCCTCAATGACCCCCTCTTTATTAATTCTGTCTTGTAAAGTTTGAGTCTTTCTGTAATGAAAACTGAGGACTTCGCCCATTTCTCTGAGTCACTCATTAAACCGATGCCAAAGCACTAAAGCCTAACATATGATCTTCATGCAACACAGTGGAGAAAGAAGGGCACAGGATAACTACTAGAGAAATTCATGTAATAAAAGCTATTAAATTAAATGTACTTCTGACTTGGAAGGAAAATATTTAGGAGTGAGGGGGGAAAGTCAGGAAAGGGAAACATTATTAAATATAATTAAGCAGGAATATAAAATACCTATGGCTGTACCTATACTGCTTATTTACCTTACTGAGCACAAACAAAAGGATGCTAACCATGGAAGTAAATATAATAATGACTACATTGAGTACTGCTTCAGCTTCAAATATAAGGATATAAATAAAAGGATATAAATATAAGGATAGCACTTGCAAACTGACTTAAGGGAAATCAGCACAATTCCAGCATCTTTTAAAATGTATTACTGATGATGACAACAATAGAGAAATCTAAATGAGTCCTTTCACAGATCAACACACTAAGCTGCAGGAATTCAGGTTGATAGAGAGCAGCAAGGCTTGCTTCTTATTTACTGATGTTTATTCTCAGATTTCATATCAGTATTGCCTTCCTACAGCTAACAGAATAGTTGGGGACTGGTGTCAGTGTGATGGTGACGCCCTGCATTGTGGGGTGAACAGAACACTGGCCCTTTCTGGTAACATTCCTAACTACAATGGCTCCACCAAAAGCATGGCCTGACAGACATGATGGAATGGTGGTTATCCCTCAGATGATTCAGGTGACTGTGTGCAGAATGCCATGGAAAGTGACACCAACGTCCTGTGAGTAAGCAGGGAGATTGCAATAGCTGTTAGCTACTGGTCTTAGAGCTCTCAACCATAAAATTATAGCATCCCAAAGCAAAGTCAGAGAGCTGGAAAAAGTAGCTGGGACTTTACAAGATGCAAAAACAATCTCACAAAAAGTAATCACCACTCAAGCAGAACACTGCTATAAGCAACAATGCGCTGCAGAACAGCTGGTGGCGTGTACTGCTCACAAGGATTCACAATGGGTACAGTAGGGTTTCAATTTCCCAACTTTATTTTCTCACTGTGAAATCTTTATGAGATTGCAGGGAATGGGGAAAATATCTGGGTTTAGTCCTTGGTCTCAGAGCCAGATTTGACAGGTAGGGAGGGGATAGTAGCAAGCCCCTCATAAAAATAGAGAGGCAGAGCATTCTGCTGGATGAGGGGGTACAGATCCCACAGACTCTGAAAGAGCTAAGGAAATTTTTAGCTATCTCAGCAGAAGAGTAAGGAAGCCATCCTGGCACAGATTTTGCAAGCTTGGAATAGTAGCACTGCAACAATCCGTTTATTAATGGGTGAAAAAATCTATTAAGCCCTATAGCCAGGGATTACTAAATATCAGGGATCCCAATGGGCAGGATGTGGTTCACCTATGCTATATCAATGGATGTGTTTTAACAGCATTTGCAGATAATTGCTGAATTAGTGTCATCCCTCAAAAATCAGTGTAAAATAGAAAAAGGTATTAGTTTACTGTAGCAGATGGGGATGGCTTGTGGGCTAATTATAGTATCTACTCTGGATAGGACAGCAGCAACAAAAAATATCAAAATGGAGATTTTGAGAGGGGCATCTATTTCAGTGAAACCTTTGATTATACTTGAAGTCACAAGTGCTACTTGTAGGCACCCTAGAACACAAAGTGTAATTTCAGAACCAGATGTGAAGGTGGTGAATGAAAATAGGTTGGCAAAACCAGTTACCTCATAGATGACAAACAAACAAGTGTGGAAGGATCTCATTCAAGATGGTGTCCCACAACCAGAAATAAATGAGATTACAACATCAGAAATGTTTTATTATTGGCAAAAGCTAGTGCCTACAAACAAAAGGTTCCTCTCTCTCTATCCCATGTGCTACCCCACAGTGAGGGACAACCTAGCAAATGCCAAGATGGGAGAAATGGACCAGGAAGAATGTTGTTTGGCAATGGATCAAGAAATAAAAAGAAACCTTTGACACCTGAAAAAATGCTCTGCTTGAAGATGTCTGACTGTACACTCCTAGACAGGGAAATCCTTTTGAATTACAACAATTCTAGATTATATAGTCTTCTGGGGATTGTGGCAGACAACTGAGAAAGTTTTAAAATATTTGCAGGATTTTAGTCCAAGGCATTTCAGTGCTTCATTATGCATTAGACTCTGATGGATAAGCAAATTAGAAGCTTGGGCACTGCAAGAAACTGAAAGAATCAGAGGCCAAAATAATGTGACTGTACATGTCCAGTACAAAATACAGTGAAAACCGAAATTCTTCCAAATGAAGTTTCTTCCAAAATAGTAGCCACAGGGAAAATTGAATTATTTGCACTGTTGGATTTTGTAGGACTGCAACTGCTATATGCCAGGGAAACTTACAGTATCGATTACTGAAGAAATACCTCTGTCTTCAACATCATGAACCCTTTCCTGAGTTGGAAGGCACACGCTGCTTCAACCTGGCTCCTTCAACCTGACTGCTGGATCAGCTGACATGAAGGAAGGTGTCCTGGGTTGGTGTTTTGACTGACTCCTCACCCTGCCCCCCCCCTTGGCCATGAAGCTGTCTGCTCCCGGGGGAGGGGCCGCCTGGGCTCGGCTCTGTGGACTGGCCTTGTTGTTTTTTTTTTTTTTTCTTCTTGCCGTGGCTCGCTCGGGCTGCTGCTGCTTGTGGCTATCGCTGCGGTGGTGGTGGCTCTTGGCCTGGTTTGTTAGTTAGCTGGTTTTTTTTTGCTTGATTTTTTGGCTTTATATTGCTTGAATTATTTGGTTTAGCTCACTGCTGTTTAAGGCTTGCTGGCTATTCCGGCTGTTTTTTTTCTTTCTCTCTCTCCCCCTCTCCCTTCTCCCCCTCACCTCCCGAGGATCAGCACCAGCTCCGGAGGGACCCTGCGGCCTGCCTCTGGACACCGGCCAGAGAAGCATCTCGTCCTTCTAGTGAAGATCGAAGCATCCAAGTTTATCTCTCTCTCGGTGAAAACTTTTTTTGTCATCTGGGTCTGTGCTGGGAAGTGTTTCTCTTGTATGTGTTAATAAATAGGTTTTTTCCACTTTTCCCCCTGAGAGAAATTTTTTTTTAAGTCCAGTGGGATAAAGAATTGGGGGGTTTATTTCCTGGGAAGCTCTTCTGGGGGTTATTTCCCCTAAGTTTGTCCAAACTTGGACAGAAGGTAACCAACATCCCCAGGGATTTTGAAGCAATTTCTTTCCTGTCACATTCCAACCCCTTATAACATGAGAAATGTATTTGCAGATGCATCCTCAAAGCAGAGTGTACAACTCAAACAAGGGATTCAGTAGAGGCACTGAAATATATGTGAAGACAGAAGTGCTTCACTATAAGTTCAACTCAGCATATGCCAACCATCACCACTGCTGTTCTGCCAGTGTGTGCTTTGCTAGAGCAAACACTGAAGTCCTCTGCTGTGTGGATTCCTTCGAAGTCAACCTGAATTTCTCCCTGGACTTCATGAGACTCAGGTTTTTACCTCCTATATATGATGAAGTCACAGGATCACACAGCATGGTAGGGATTTCATATGTCATGGCTTCACCTTCAATTCCAGAGATTTCTCCTACAACTAAAAAAAGACTTTCTGACAGTAAATTATTATATGGCAGGAGGAAGAGTGACAGAGCACTCGGTATATCCAGGTGGAAAGAATAGTAATGGCTCAGAAAAATGAAAGGTCAAAAATATTTATTCAAATATGAACTGTCATTCCATTAGTTACTCTGAAAATTTCCTATTTGTTTAGCATACACTTTGTATCTTGTGGCTTTAATAAAACATAATGTATTAGTGTTCCTGCAGTGGCATATGCATGTGCATATAGTTGAAGTAATCTCACCAAATAAATGCTCAAAGCAGCTTTCCAATATAGCTTCATAACTTATTCATGAGTCATGCTGTTTGCAAATGAGACCACAAATAGCACACACCAAAGGAATTTTCTTGTAAACCACTACTAGTGGTGCCTAATAACTTAGACACAAAGCTGCATATAAACACACGTTTTATATCTTAATTGCTTTTGTACCAAACTATTTCTAGGTGAGTCAGATAATGAGCAACAGCAAAATACTTGCCCCAAACTTCACATTTTGTTACTGTGTTTGCATTTCTTTATGTTTTTGCTCCTGAAGACATATTAGCCATGGTTTTGTTCTAAGGATCTGTTTCTTCTTCAGAGTCAGACATTAACTGCGATGTTTTTATGGGAAAGATATTCTTCAAGTTTATGTAAAACCTGCCACTTTAGGCTTATATACTGAGTCATTTAGAGTACAGAAGATATTAATTTTAAAGTGCTATCAAGTGATAAAGTCATCCCAGAAAGGAATATTGCATTCATGTTTAGAAAGAAGAAAGGGAGGAGGCCTCCACAGCATCACATGTATTTACTTAGATTGAAGGAACTCGCTTCACCTTTGCCTTTGGGAAATATAGTTTCCTCTGTCAACACTCTGACTGTTTTGGTGCTACAGATCAACACTGGATAAGCTTTATCTTCCACAAGGGCCTCCAACAGAAACAACTCAGCAGGATGAATCCAATTATACACAGAAATTGAGTGCAGTTATAATAGAACATAAAAAAACCAGTTCCTTGACTAAAACTTCTTTTGGTAAAATCCAGGTTTGGTTGTCAGAAAGTGTAACTCAGCAGAATTGCTTGTTATAGTTTATGGGTTGATTTTCAGCACAAATCCAGATGCATCTTTTAACAGAAATTTAATTCAGTGTGACAGAAACAAAGGTCAAATGATAATTTTTTTGGCAATTAAATCAACAGGAGAAAATATTCAGAATATAGATATTATAAATGACATCTAAAATAACAGGCTTTTGGATTTTCATATCATTGCAGGTCTATCTTTAGAAATAGAGAGCGGGCAGGGTTGCACAGAGCTGTCCTAGCAACACAGCACATGGCTGATTCCTGTCAGCAGCTGAACACCTTTCAGTGCATAAAGCGACATTGCTAGTTGGGGAAATGGAGACTAAACAGGAACATGATTGAAAGAGACATAAAATACAAGATTTATTTCTCATTCTACTCTTAATAAATGAGTATTTAAAAGTGTATACAGCAAAAATTAGCAACCTAAAGCAGGAAAATAAGAGAGAAAAATTACCTATTTTCTTCCTGAGCTTTTTCTTCCTTGGTAAAGCATTTCAACCACAATACCTGCAACCACCTTCTGGGGTATCAGTTCAAAATATAATAATAATAATATAATAATAATATAATATAATATAATATAATATAATATAATATAATATAATATAATATAATATAATATAATATAATATAATATAATATAATATAATATAATATAATATAATATAATATAATATAATATAATATAATATAATATAATATAATATAATATAATATAATATAATATAATATGTATATTTGAATGTATAAAACACCTGATGGTATAAAATGCAAGAAAATACATGAAACACTTGATGGTGTAAAATGCAAGAAAATACATTCATTCCTAATAAACAACTGGTCCTGTGCAGTGGAAAGGCTCATGTTTTCGTGGGTGTGCATAAAATCTGTTTTCCTCATTACTGTGCAAATATCTATGATTTTTGTCAATCTACAACTGGTTCAAATATTGGATAGGAACTGCAGTGGCTTTTAAGGGCATGACTTTCACACCCAAATTAGACAGATGGAAATACAGTCGTCACTTGCAAGATGTATTTTTTTTCTATCAATCAGAAACATCTCTCAGGTTCTTTGGAATAGAAAATTCTATTAAAATAGGTCAGTGAAAATAAGACATTTTTAAAACAATTTACAGTCATGGGTGAAAAATAATCAGAGTACTGAAACTCATGAGAGAAGTTATCCATTGAAGGCTGTGCAAGAAAAGTCACACAGATTGGTATCAATCAGCCCATTTTTCATTTTGCCTCCACAACTGAAATCATTCAGTTTAAATTTTCCTTCTTTCAGAGTGTATGAAGTAAGGTAAGGTAAAGATCAATATCCCAAAAGTCTCAATCGTGAAAAAATGGGGTTTTTTTTGTAACTCTGAGATTTACATCACCAAAGAGGAATACAGGTGTATCTGCTAATATTGTGTGAAGCAAACTATGATAATGGGATCCAGCAACTTCCAGAGGGCAAGAGGAAAGACAACAAACTCTAGCTCTTATGCCAGAGTTTGAATGCATAGTGACTGAAAGGTGCAAGAATCTTCTTCATGCATTCATAAGTCACAGGTGGTGAGGAGCAGGCTTGGCTCAATACCTGGGCTATATTTAAATTTATCCTGATGTACTACCTCTGTTAACTTTAAGAGGTATATGTAATTTTAATTTGAAAGATGCCTCATATAAATTGTAACTTGGCTCTTTCCTGTATACTAAGTCAAACAAGATATTTTTTGAAACAGGAAATACATAGTAGATGGTGACTCCATGAGCAGTTACATTATTATTGAATAATTTTATTAAGGGTCAGAAACATTAGCCCTTGCAAAAGGTAAGGATCCATCACATCTAATTCATCACCTCAAAAACAATCAAGGAAATTATGTTAGCAATTAAAAATTAAAGCTGCCTACAGATAAAATTAGAAGGTAAAATTAATGAGTGGGGACTGGAACCACAGGTGATTTTTTACAATATTCTGTCCCTGCAGTAAGTAGGACTTCATTAATGGTTACCACCTGAGAAAAAAGGCTTTGAAACACGCTGTTTTCCAGGTCTATTGTGTATATAAGCTATCATTTGCTTCTGTTACACACCTCTAATTTTGAAAACCCCAGCTAGGTTGAAAGGCATTACAACCACTTACAGAGGATAATGCATGTGAATAAGCTAACTCCCTTACTATGTCTGGCATGGCCATTGATTTGCAAGCTGATCGCAGGCAGAGTAACCTTATCTTCCCCAGTATGGATTTTTTCAGCTCTCTTGTGAATAATAAAATAGTTGGGAGCTGTAAATGAAATATTACCCTATGCATTTTATTACCTACTATATAAGGGCCGCTGGGGAATCTGTGGCATAAATATAGAGAGACAGAAGGATGGAGTTGCCTTGAAACAAAGATCTTTTAATGTAACAAAAATAACAAACGTAGAAACTGCGTGCTACAAGGGCAACCTACTAAGAGCTGAAACCTGGAAAGCACAGAGGTGTATAGATGGAGTGGAGGGCATGGGATCCAATCAATAATGAGGATAAGGAGCAGAACCATATATGCAGCTGGCAATTAGCCAACCATATATTGAAACCAAGAACAACACCTTTGTGACAAACTAGTTAACATATTAGTTCCCTGAGACAACTCTTCTTTCTATTCTCTCACCATGAGGGCAAGGATGTCTTCCCTCCTAGCTGGATGTCTCCCAAGGTTTGAAGCTGAAGCTCTCTGCATCTGCAGGTGAAGCCAGCTCCCTTTTTCCACAACTGTAGGCAGCAGGCCTGTCAAATACATTTGTGCATTTAAATGCAAGATTAGTCCTGTTGTTTTGCTGGCTCCTCTAAATGAAAAAGGAATCACAGCGCTAGCGTCATGTGGGCTTGTGATGTTCTCCCAAGCCTGCTCCAAGACATGTCCAGCATTTCCTCATTTCCCTTGTGTAGCCTTGGGCTCTGGATGCAGGATATAACATGCTCCATTGTCTGCCAAGCATGGAGTATTTCCTCTCATAGCTGATTCTTCACAGGTTTGCAAAACAAAATCCATGAACTTTTAGCTCTATCAGCTTTCATAAGACGACTGGGTACCAGTGTAGCACAGGATTTCCCATCACACACAACTCAGAATGGAAGAACATAACTTTCTTTGTAGTGAAATTCAGTGAAATATCTGAGTCAGTCACCTCAAACCTCAAGCCAGCATGATTCATTGCAGTGTTTGTGTTTATCTGCTGAAATCCAGGAGTAGTTACATATTAGGTCCAAATTTCTGTAGCTGCAACCCCACTGTCTCTGCCCTCAAGTTGTTTTTAGTTTCATTTACAGATAACCAGTTTTAGGGACACAAGAATCAAGCACATTCACAGCTTAAGGCCTCCAGAAATTCAGTTCCAGACATCTTCTGTGCAAACAACACCAAACAGCAACTGAACAAGGGGTATCTGTAGTATGAGACACAGGAACATGGGCAATCTCAGAGGGAGAGGATGCCAGCTGGAAACGTGGATATGATGAAGGGAGATATGCAAATGTATTCAGAGATTTTGGGTCCATGTGGAAGAAGACTCTCATGGCTACCTGTACCAGTAGGGCTGCAGTCTCAGTTGCAGCTGCTCCGGAAAGCATCTCTACATTAACCTAATTAGTTTTTCCCTGATGCATGATAAGGGAACAGAAGACAATTTTTGCCTTGCTTTTTTTCCAAAGCAGGAAGCTGTGCATTCTTCTGCCCCTTGTTTTGAAAAGAAAAAAAACCAAACCAACAAACCTAGGAATGAGGCTGGTTTAAAGCAATGACCTGACAAGGGCAGTTTCAGACAGCAGTATGTACACATAGTAGTTGTGTAGTACTGTGCAGGCAAGGAGCCACAGCTGTGTCAATCCCTGCAAGTGTATATGGAGGCAGGAGGGAGTTCTCCTACTTTAACATAAATGCCTGTTCTCAAGGAATTTCCAATCCTCTGTGAGACTGTACCAGTTACTTCATTGAACTTTGATCAAGAGAGTATTAAAAAAATTATAAGACAGACTAAGTAGCAATGCTGGTCTTAATGCTGGCTTTCTTATGTTGTCAGGGGAGCCCCTGCTGCCTCTTCTCCCTCTTGAGGAGGACAAGGGGTTCAGCTGAGACTGCTGGGATGTAGATGAGAAAGAAGAAAGATGCAGGGGGTCTGGATGTAGTTGTAGGAGGTATATCAAACACAGATATGTGGGAGTGGTATGTTCCTGAATCTGCTGTGAATAGCATGATTAAACTTTCTCAGCAATCTTACAGCATGATGGTTTTTCCTGTAATTTATTCAGAGCCTGTAAAAAACTCGAGACTTAATGAGAACTACATAGTGCCCTTTCTCTCTTGATTGACACTGAAGTCAAAGCAAGGATTCTTCTGTCTCCAGCAGAAACGAGCTTTAATTTTTGAGAGAAAAAAAGCAAGAACTCTTATTCTCCTCTCTGAATTCCATTACAGGAATATAGGAGAAATACCTTCTGTTCATGATTGTGTTAGTTTTCTTCTAGGGCAGACTAAATGTTACCTCACAGGTGACTGGGGGACAGTCAGTAATACCCTATGTCACTGCTATAATTTTTCGTAGGCTATGTCTTACATCAAGGTTTGGGAATATAATTTCTGGGTTCAGCTGCTTGTTTTCAACTTTCCATTAACCCAAAGACTGCCATAACTTTCTACCCTATTTTCAGACTAAACAAGTCAGCCAGGGAGATGACTATAATGAATGCTTAGAGTATTCCTGTCATATAATCCTGGAATGGTTTGAGTTGTAAGGGACCTTAAAGAACATCGAGTTCCAAGCCTCTTGGCATGGGCTGGAATACTTTTCCATGAGATCAGAATACCTTCCAGGTTGCTTAGAACACCATCCAACCTCAACTTAAACACTCTCAGGGATGGAGCATTCACAACTTCTCTAAGCAGCCTGTTCCAGTGACTCACCTATCTGACAGTATATAATTTCTTCCTAATATCTAATTTTGACCTACTGTGTTTCAGTTTAAAGTCATTCCCCCTTGTCCTATGTCTACATGCCCTTGTAAAAATCCCCTCTTCAGTTTTCTTGAAGGATCTCTTCAGGTGCCTCCTTCCTTGAATCACTTTATTAAAACACCTTTAGCTCAAACAATAAGATTCTGCAAATAGTATATATACAGCTTAAATATTTATTGTAATTATTTATTACCAAAGATGAACAAAAAACAACTGAGATTTCATGAGCTACTACGCTCGGCATTAGTATGCTCACCACCTCCAAGAGGACTCCCAGGGGCTTTCTGGTGCTTGGGTAGGTGTCAATCAGGAGGATGGCCAGGTTTCACTTCTTCTGCAATCAAATCCTTGACATTGCTGAACCACCATCTTCAACCACCTCTGTTGTGTCTCCTTTAGCATTTCATAACTCTCCAATCTACTTTTTTCTTCTCTTGAAATCTTGAACTGCTTACAATAAACTCCATACCAGCCTTACCTGTTTGAAATCTAACCTTATGGCTCTGCAGAGAGCTACACAGTTTCCTTCTGTCTTAAAAATATCCTTAGATGTCCAAGCCAAGGTTACACAGCTGGGCTCCACTGGAGTGAGGGCCCTGAGTCCTTAGATCATTAGGGTGAGTCTTGTGGAGGATATTGAACAGAGAAGGTTACACCCTACAGCACAGATACAATAAGACCTTTAGCTTAATGTTAGAAGCCTCAGAATTTCACCTGTGGAACAGAGAATTACCTCTCCAGATGATTGTTCTCACTCCTGACCAAGGGAACTTAACAGCAAATAAGAATTTGCAATGAAAGAAAAACACTTAAACATGTCTGCCTCTGAAAGAAGAGAGTGTACATTTCTAATCTTGAACAGTGATAGATTCTGAGAAATTTTTACTTCAGGTAGTTTTTCTTAATATCCAAATTCAATTTTAATATACAATATCTTCACTTCAGGATGCTTTGTTCTCTTGCACATTTCATATATTCTGCTGTAGCTAGTGAAAACTGTTTTCTGAAAGCTAGAAAACAGTTATTGTAATCTCTATGCCTCAGTGGACCAAACAAAAGAAAGAACACGCAAATTTGGGATGCGGAAAGGACTTTAAAAAAATTGACATTAGTCTCTTTTGCAGTATTTAGCAGTAATGCACTATTCATCAGTTCTCAGACTAGATCTGTTCCTGCACTTTTAAAATATGGAGTAGTTTACTTAATAGATTACGTATGAAGACATCTGGAAAACTGAGATCTTTCTGATGGTTTAAGGGAAATGCAGCCTCTGTCTCCAAAGGTTCATCTCTAGAAAATTTAATCAGAAATGCGAGTCACTGCATTTCTTGGAAAAACGTGGCATGTTTCTATGCATCTAAATGCAGAGTGAAAGCAACATGATGGAGATCTAGCACAGGTTAGGTCTACAGTGCAGGTAGAGCTAGTACAAGCAGAAATTCATTTATGTGTAAGATTTTTCTCTCTGATGCCTCATAGTCTCTTCCACTGTGTTCCTCTCCCTGCTCACCTACAGCTTTGAATTTGTGCGAGTTATTCAAGCACACAAGCCACTTCAATATTTATAATTTTTATTACTATCTTTCAATTCTTGTGTTATATGCAAGCAAGTACTATCTATATTTTATGACAAAATGTGAACCTGCAATATACTTGGCTGTAGAAGAGAGGAATAGAGGCTCTCATCGTTTTTGTTAACCTTTTAAAAAATTAAAATATCAGAATTTTCCTTATAACATAAAGTATGAAAGAGGAACAGCTTATGCTGCACAGCACACAGTTCAAACATTTCATCAGTAATATCCCTCTTTTTCAGTATTACATCATGAAACATATTCCAACATTTATTTTTTACTTGCAAGGTTTTGTCGATATACTTACTGGAAACCATGCAACAAGGACCAAGGTAGGGGGAAAATTTTTCTTCTTTCTTTTCTAAACTGCAGAGAATGTTTCTGGTTCTGTAAAAATCTGATGGAGACATTGCATTGTTCTGTGCTCCCTAAACTAGGTTACTTTTTTTCACAAACACAAGTAGATATTCTCTTCCGAAAGAGAGTTCAATAAAAACATGAAATTATTATTTTCTTCTTTCATTGTGAATTTTTTTACGTAATCTTCTTGCTGCCCAGAATCCTAACTAACCTACCCTGTTGTCCTGGGAACACAACACAACGACACACATCCCCCCAAACAGGGATGAACCTTGCCATATGTATTTGTCAGGAATATAAAAGCTCGCAGAAACTTGCTTCTAATTCTGTGTAACAACAAAACTATTTTCATTAGCCTTATCAAGAATTGGGTTATGTCTGTTGACTTTTCCAGAACTAAAAAAAAGAAGTATTTCCTAAGTGTTTTATCACAAATTATGACCTTCAATATTGTAAATAGACAAAGAAATAGCTGAGGTAAGAGTAAGTGAAACCTTGAAAAGTAATGCAGATAACTACCTCAGAAAATCCCTCACATGTTTGATAATACTTCAGATTTGATAATGGTTCTATCTCCTTTCAAGTGTTTAAGTCTTTGCACTCTAAGGGGAAAAAAAATAAGCATTTTACTGAATGGCTGTGATATGAGGCTAAGCATCACTGATCTAAGTGATATAAGATGCAGGAGTTAGTAAGGACATGTCGTGGTTTTGTACCTTCTGGGGAGTTTTGCAATTATTTTCAGTAGAACAGAGGTATGCCCATGCCAGAAACAACTGTATAGTTTCTTTCCATTCAGAAAAAAAAAAAAAAGATAGAACTATATAGGGAACTAGAGCCCTCCATTCATGAAGAGATCACCTGGAGTTTTTATCTAGTGGTGCATCCAAGAAGGTTGTTCAGAAATTAGAGAGTGTTCAGCAGAGTGACCAGAGAGTAGGCCTTGAGGGAGCTGGGATCTTTTCATTTAGAGACAATGTAGATAAGAAAGTGCGTAAGTGTCCCTAGTTGCTTGGGGCAGCATTACAAAGAAAATTGATGTAAACTGTCCTGAAAATGGTTTCTAATATTGGTACTTGCCAGAACAATTGACAGTGCCAACAAGTTGCAATTTGAGAGGAACAGATTGGATGTTAGGAGCATCTTCATTGCAGGACTGAAACAGGTTGTCAATGTGGCTTTAAAAATCTGTCCCTAGAAATTGTCAGACAAGGCTAGAAGAAACACCTGACCTTATCTAGTATGGGACTAGTCCTGGTTATGGTTGGAAGCTGGACTCCATGACTTGATGCCAGAAGTCCCTTCCAACAACACTTCTCTGAGAACAAATATATGTAAGAAATTGAATATATGCCTGATATGCTCCCAAGTTTTGTAAACAGTATTTTGTATAATTCATGATGTCTTTCACAAGCCTTTGTAGAAATTCTGCTTCAGGCATGGGATGGTGTCCAACCTGGTCAAGGTGAGAAAGCATTCCAAGATTAAAATACTTTCAGCTTTTTCTCTAGGGAATTCTGCTTTAAAAGACCTTTCCATTTAAACAGATATCCATCCCAGATGTTATTATATATTATAACCAAACAGCTTGGCTTTTCAGGGGAGAAAAGAAGGGAGCTTTGAAAGGTTTCTGCTCTGTGAGTGTGCTGAGTGACCTCTAAGGAACAGAGCTCTGTATAACTTCATCTTTCCCTTTCTGACTGATGGCTTTTCTACAGCAGGAGAAATCTACAGTTGTTAGCAAGATTGTCATCTGCAAGACTGCTTGCAAAGATCATTGCTCTGTTAACTGAACTATGCTTTTTTACTCACCAAGGTTATTTTCATTATTAAGAAAAAATTAGCAACTAATGAGTTTTCTGTAATGTTACCCTTTCTAAGTGCTATGAGACTTGTGATACGTGTTTAAAATCAGGTTCTCTGAGATGTAAAGTATTTTCTGTCTCACTGGAAGCCCCACCTTCAACAGTCAAAACCTAAGCGGAAAGCATCAAAGAACACAAATATTATTTATTTCCAGCATATGACTTGACAAGCACCAAAATCTTACTAAAATAAGATGACTGTGATAAGAACCACCTAGCAATACATGATCCATTTACAAGTAGAATCTTAAGAGCAGAAGGAAAAAGGAGAAAACTGCAAATTAAAATATTGGACAGATGGATGCATATGGAAATCTCATTTCAGACATTCTTAGCCATAACAAAATCATGAAATGCAGTGCTTGAGTAGAAAAGGGTTGTCAGAGCAAGTCTCTTTCTATTTAGAGTAGCAAAATTATTTTTGAGGAGTGAAGCAATTGATTTGTAGCACTAAGAGAACTATAAAATAAAATAAAACTTGAAACATATTTTCATAGTGATGTAGGTAATTTCAGAAGTATACCCAAAAAGTAGAAAACCATGAAAATTTTTAACAAGTGAATTTTCTTCCTCTGCCCAGCTAGTAATGACATCTGACTTTTTAATCTCCAGTTCACTCTTCCTTGGTCACAGATTAAAAAACATGCTTTCTCACACTTCTTATCCCTAGTGACACACTCTACCTCCTGACTGGTTTTGTTGTTGTTTTCAGCACATATCCTCCTTCTTTTATTTATCAATTATTACTCCATATGAAGTCCATAAGCTCCATAAGCTTCTCCCTTTAAAAACCTCTGCTTCAAACAACTTTGCTACTTTTCTCTACTTGCTGCCTCACTAGTTGAGGTGTTTTCTCACTCCAGAGCTCATGACCTTTCCAGCTGCCTTCCCTCCCCTGAATGTGACCTGGCACAGGCTCTGGGCACCTTCTACAGCTCCAAACTTTACAGCTGATTATCTTCCCATCCCCTCTTTCTGACTCCCAGTGCCTCTGACATCTCAGCTTCTCTGTCCACTCCTTATTGCTCCTTGCTGCTCTTTTAACGCATATTCCAAATGGTTCTTTTCCAACAAACAACAGGAATTTCTGTTACAAGCAGCCACTGGGCTTTGCATGTTCTTTTAAACAGTGACCTTTTTTCTTTAAATTCCCAATTTTTCATTTTAGGATTTTTTTTTTTTTTTTTTTTTTTTTTTTTTTTTTTTGTGTATGTGTGTTTTGGTCATAATTTGGAATTGTTTTTAATTGGTTAATCTAGATTGAAAAAGCTAGTCACAGTAGCAATGATAATTTTGCAATAAAAGACACATTTTGCCTCAGCCACCAATTTTATTTCTTGTAATTTAACTTCTGACTCAGACAAATGCTCAGTCAGTAGCTTTTATCCCATTTTCATTGTTTGCTCTTTAATATTCTCTGATCATGAGTCACATCTCTTGAGTTTATTCGTTTCTATAGCTGCATCCTGGCCATAATCAGAAGCTAGGTTCTTATCTGAACTCGATACAGATAAGGACAGAAAGTTATTCTTCTTCTTAGGAACTCTTTTGTTTTCTGTTCTCCAGGGTGTAGATGGGAGCTGGAACATGTATAGACATCCCCACCCATGCAGTGGGAGACTACTGACAGGAAATCCTGCTGTAGATGTTACTTGCTGAGTGACATATCATTCTGTCAACAAGCTGATGATTCTTGGAATGTACCAGTTGCCATAAACCAGGTAACTGTCTCTTGTCCCAGTAAGTGATATAGGACCATATGGTTCAGCTGCAGACCCCAGGCTGAATCCTGGATGCAGGCTAGTTCTATCTGCAGCAGCTGTACAGAAGGGATAGCAGGTGTGCTGCACCAGGGATACCCTTGATGGCAGTAGCAAAGAGTAATTTTTTGGTCTGAAGCCATATGGACAGTCCTTTTTAAAAAGGACTTGTTGTTCTAGCTGAAACAGTATGTTAAAGAGGTAGCCTTCCATAGCAGTGAACCAAGATATAAAAAAAACTTTATATGGCTTCTTGAAACCATATAAACCATTAGTTTTAAATTGGCCCAGATTAAAGTAGTAAGGATTAAAGTAGTCTCCTGGATGGTCCAGGTAATTTAGCACTTGTTCTTCATCCTGTCACTTCTATGGGGAATGGGAAGGGAGATAATTTTTTTTCCCTAGAGACAGAGAGATCATCTTGCCTGCAATACAGAATTTGCAGCTTCAGTTCAAGACATGTGGTGCGCTTTGTGCCACATCCACTTACTGACCCAGATGGTGTCTTCAGCCACTGATACCAAGCTCTTGCCATTGCAGACAGGAAGAGGCTCCCCAGGCTCCCATTGAAATAATAGTTCAATGAAGAGCAATAACGACAAACATTATTCCATTTACTTTTGAATTTTTTGTGTTTTTTGGTGGTGTGCTTGCTGTTTAATGGTTTTATGAGCAGTCTTCAAAGATTTGCAATACTCTTTCTTTTCCAGTGTGAGTGGATCTATTTCCACATTGTTTCGAATGTTATTTTTCAGTTACATGCTGTCCAGCTGTGCATGGAGTTTATGCTCTGTGCCAATCCTTCAGATATACCCAAGCAACTTGTTTGTTTAGAGTGAAATCTCTGAGAATGCTGCTAGGCAGAAATCTCTCTGGAATGAGGTATCTTGTTGCACCCCGAGATCAGACCAGCTGGGTAAGGTGGCAAAAGAAATAGGGACTGGAACAATCAAGTAACCCAGAAAATAACTTAAATAATGGTAGCAGTAACAAAAGTACATAAACCAAACACTGTATGAGGCAACCTTAAAAGATGAGACGATGGGGAGAATACAACATATATATATAGGGTCCAGGGTAGTGAACCAATGAACAATAAGAGCTCAAAACATTACCTTATATGTAACACACAACTAACCAATTGTCAATGATAACTAAGAACATAACTTTATGTAGAGATACCTCATTTGCATAACAATTCCCATGATCCCATTTTTCTTACCATAATGTCACTGGATGTTTCCCACGGCCTAGTATGTCATTTCACACAGTCTTGGGTTAATGGCTACTTCACTGTTGGCCAAGGCCAACTAACTGTTAGTCCCCACTAGTCCCACTCCCACAGTATTTGTTTTTGATTTCTTGTAATGGTGGGGAAAACACTCCCAGCTTGTGTTAGCAAACAGATAAAAAGGAATGAACAGCCTGGGACTTTACCTTTTAAACCCTAGCATGTCATGCTGATTGTAAAGACACCTTGGACTCCACATATAGGGTAGAATTGAGAAACAAAGGTGAGCAGAAGTCAAAAGAGGAAAATGAACATTACAAACTCCTTGTCATTCAATGTCAACTTTGTATTTCTACCAAGCAGATAGTACCCTAGGGGTACACAGAAGCTGTTTCCAGCAGCTTCCACCTGGGCTGGTTGCAAACTAGCCGTGTTCTTGTGGGCCAGTTTGAGAGCAGATTCAGGTAATCTGACCGAGAAATTGCAGTTTCAGAAGCCAGGAGATGCTGGGCACAGAGCTCACATATATAAAATCTTTAGTTATTGGTATTAGACTTCTTGAAATAAAAAGAGAAGGTGCTGCCGTAAAATTTAATGCAGAAGAATCTTTGTTGTGGCTGTTTGTACAGTCAGGATTTCATTTCATCTGAAATGATCATCTGTGTATTAGAGGAATAGTACTAAAAAACCTGCACACAAAAACTGAACTAGCTGTTTGTTGTTGGGATGCTGATACAGATATTAAAGTATAGAAGGGATACAAATCCATCTATTACAAAAATACCCCCTTGTAGTTGCCATTCTCCATCAATTCATCCCCTGTCACATAATACTCATATACATGTACACCATGGACATCTTCACTGGTTGTGTTGACTACAAATGGTTAGAGCAGGTTGGAACAATATGAGGGAGGAGTGATGCAAGGTACATCATACCAGGGCAACAGTGATGATGATTGCCAGGTTGTCTGTCAATAACCAGCTGCATCTTTCTCTTGGTGGGCATCCTGAAGTATCCTGGACCCTCCCTGGCAGACATCTCCCAAGTTTCTGATGGTTAGCCTGTGAGACTATTTGGCTTTTCCTTTCCACTGTTTCCAAAGATAAGAAGAAAGCATATATAGCCAAAAAAAAAAAAAAAGTCAGTTTTTTAACACTTTTTGTAAGAGTATTCCAAATAACTTTATCTTTTTTCACAATTTCTTGTCTGTCAAGCTGTTTTTTAGCTCTTCTTATGTGAGAGAATTAAAAATTCCTTACAGTATATTTAATCAATATAATATCCCTGAATCTTTTTCTGAATCTTTTTTTTATGTGAATATCCATGTTCCTTTCATGTGTTTTTTAGAAGAATTAATTATATTATTTTTCCAAGCAGTCAAAAGTATCAAAGCCTTAGGTATTTGCATTCTAAAGTCAGAGAAATAGAGCAGCTCATCTATAAAGCAATGGCTGCCTTTTCCCCTCTTGGTTCTTGCTATTTGCTGTTACTGGCAGGTTTTCTAAATCAATTTTGGAAAGAAGACAAGACAGGATCTATTAAAAGATAATCCTAAATATCCTTTGTTTAGTTTTCATAGGCTTTCAGGGAGAAGAAAAAAGGATAACTAAATTCCCTTGTTGGCTGCCAGACGTGTTTTCCTTTTCCTGGGATTTCAGAAGGAGAGATTGTAAAGCTTTTATTTTGCACCTCTCTCAATACACCTGAAATTTTACAGTGGCATTGACTGCAAAAGAACATGAGAAAACAAATTGTTATACTTCAGGAGCTGTCTTATTTCTGGGTCTTCTCCTTGACGAACTTAATCTGTGCTGGCAAGAGGTTATGAGATCATAATATTGGTAGCTCTAAGATAACATGAGCTATAAATGATAGGTTAAATTAGACAGGGTCAAATTATCTAGGATCATATCAATAGACCGATAGATCAACAGAGTAGATTAAATTTTATAAACAAAAAGCCATTACATTAAGAATACTGAATTAGATGGGCTAGATAGCTCTGAGAGAGTTACTTCTGAGTAATTTGAGGGATATTCAAGAGTTCTTAAAAAGTTTATAAAATAAGTCCTTCCCTCTAAGTTGCTGAGGTGATTCAACCATGACACAGAGTAATGAAATTCTGGAATTATGCAAGAGGATGTGTTTTCAGTAAGGAGAGGCTGTTAATGAAACTGCAGAAAGCTCCACTGAAACGGGATTGAAAATATGGTATAAGTAATTTTTAAAAAAAAAAAATGGTCTGGAAAAACTGCAGAGAAAAATAAGTTTGGAGAGGTGGCAAATTCTGTCTTGTTTATTAGAAGATAGAATTGGCTTTTGGTCACCACTGTAGGGGAACTAAATATAAACCTGCTGAATAATGTATCAGGATTTTTAAGAAAAAAAAAAATATGACAGCAATGCAGAGATTGCCTTAGGTCACCTGGGAGACATCTGGAGCCTAAGATTCTCAATACACTTGATAAACAAAAAAAAAAAAAAAAAAGTGATTTACTTTTCTATGGTCTCATAGTTTTAAACCACTGAATACAGTGATTTTTTTTTTCAGCATATATAATATGCTGAATTATAATGAAAAGTTGCTGGAGGGGGGAATCAGGATTTGGCTCAGGTTAAACAGAAGATAATCAACACCTTGCATAGTCAGACACATTATCATGATCTAGCATGGATCATAGATAGGTTATTTTCTTACATTTTGTCAGAATTTCATTGATTTATTTGGCAAACATTTCCATCAGGCATACTCTTAAACAAAATATCGTCATTTTTTTAGATTAATGTACTATATCTGAACTTTTCCCTGTGCTTAATTTCCTTGGTTCAGTGATTTTAATGAATTTTTCTAGTGAAGGAAAATTATAGAATGAAGCTGACAGATATAAGGTCAATAAATACATCATACCAGCCAAAAGTGCCAGCATTTTTGTGTCAAACTTGTTATGAGCAAGGGTTAACACACTGAGCTCAGTACAACAGGAGTTCACAGAAATCTAAATGAATTCTTGGAAGCTGTCACTTCCATGGCTGCTAATGTTGGCAAATAAAGTACTTTACATTAGTTTGCTATTATTAGAGGTCTTTATTTACAGGTATAAAGAGAAACAAGTTGACTTTCCTTTCCTTTCCTTTCCTTTCCTTTCCTTTCCTTTCCTTTCCTTTCCTTTCCTTTCCTTTCCTTTCCTTTCCTTTCCTTTCCTTTCCTTTCCTTTCCTTTCCTTTCCTTTCCTTTCCTTTCCTTTCCTTTCCTTTCCTTTCCTTTCCTTTCCTTTCCTTTCCTTTCCTTTCCTTTCCTTTCCTTTCCTTTCCTTTCCTTTCCTTTCCTTTCCTTTCCTTTCCTTTCCTTTCCTTTCCTTTCCTTTCCTTTCCTTTCCTTTCCTTTCCTTTCCTTTCCTTTCCTTTCCTTTCCTTTCCTTTCCTTTCCTTTCCTTTCCTTTCCTTTCCTTTCCTTTCCTTTCCTTTCCTTTCCTTTCCTTTCCTTTCCTTTCCTTTCCTTTCCTTTCCTTTCCTTTCCTTTCCTTTCCTTTCCTTTCCTTTCCTTTCCTTTCCTTTCCTTTCCTTTCCTTTCCTTTCCTTTCCTTTCCTTTCCTTTCCTTTCCTTTCCTTTCCTTTCCTTTCCTTTCCTTTCCTTTCCTTTCCTTTCCTTTCCTTTCCTTTCCTTTCCTTTCCTTTCCTTTCCTTTCCTTTCCTTTCCTTTCCTTTCCTTTCCTTTCCTTTCCTTTCCTTTCCTTTCCTTTCCTTTCCTTTCCCTTCCCCTTCCCCTTCCCCTTCCCCTTCCCCTTCCCCTTCCCCTTCCCCTTCACCTTCACCTTCACCTTCACCTTCACCTTCACCTTCACCTTTTTCCTTCCTCTTTCCTTTTCCTTTTCCCTTCCCCTTCCCCTTCCCCTTCCCTTTGCCCTTTCCTTTGCCCTTGCCTTTTCCTTTTCCTTTCCTTTTCCTTTTCCTTTTCCTTTTCCTTTTCCTTTTCCTTTTCCTTTTCCTTTTCCTTTTCCTTTTCCTTTTCCTTGTCCCCTTCCCCTTCCCCTTCCCCTTCCCCTTCCCCTTCCCGTTTCGTTCCTCCCACTTACTTCACAGTGTAAAACCATGGACCAGTGGAAAAACGTTGGCTGGGAAATAGGAGGCATATGGACCACTGCAAAGAAGATTAGCCCCATTTTTTATCCAATTTAATCAATTTTTAATCCACTCTTAATACAGAAGCCAAAATGAACTGTTAAGTATACACAGAGGACTTAGAGACCATGCATCCAATATTTAGTCTCTGGCGTGATACCGAAAAGGCTGAATTCTCAGCATCTGAATACCAGATCTCAACAAAGCGCTTATGCTTTAATTTTTTTCCTAAAATATTGTAGACACCTAAATAAAAGTTAGGAGTACAATTAGGATGTTGTATTGAATCTGGGACATGGTGTACTTCTTTCATTTTTCCTCAGTATTGCTGAGTGTGACAAGGTACAAGGCTCTCAGTGAGATCTTTTCCAGTTCCATCAAATACTGGAAGAAACACTGAAAACTACTGTAGAAACATTTCCCGTTAGTATCTGTTTGAGGGTAAAACTGGGGAAGGACTGACAGAGAGGGATGAAAGACAAAAATAACAATCATATGGCTGGTGACTTTGCAAGCTGAATGTGAGGGATGTATGAAAGGATGCTTTCAGTGCCTGTAATCAAACTAAATACAAAATGTCAGAAAAAAAGCCATCTGCTATTGTACACATAAAAAGACTTTCTTCTTTTATTCACGTGTGTGCAATGGCAGTAATAATAATAATAATAATAATAATAATAATAATAATAATAGTAATAATATTTTGACACACATTATGGCAACGACAGTTTCCATACTGTGTCCCCATTATTTTCACATCATATCTGCTGCTGAAGAAAGAATTTAGAATCCTTATCCTATAGTTCCGGCTCCTGCTGACACTAGACAGAGGACTGGAAATCTGTGCTTTCCTAGCTTCCCCCATTCTGGCTGGGGTAACTTCACTTTGCTGTAAGCACCCCCTTGACAACTGTTCTGAAGGAGAGAGAGAGGAACTGCACTTCTGGGATCCAGGACCAAGATTCATGTTTCATCTCTTTGGCAGGCCCTGGGTAATCACAACTCTTAGATGGAACTGACCATTTTTTTTTATTTTAAAGACTATTCAACCCTTGCAGGTACCTAGCCCCAAGTTTGTAACTTTTGCTTTATAATCTTGCAGAGATTATAACTTCTGTTCTGTAAATCATACGGATATTTCTCATACTGATGTGGGAGACAAGTCTGTGTTCTTTGTGCCCCAATCAGGTAAAGTTATATCTTAGATTTATGAGTAAAACCACACACAAAAAATACTTCCTAAATTTATTCCTCAGCTTTATCTTGGCCCAGCATATGGCAGTATACCTTTAGATTGGTTAATCAGAATTCCTCAGGCATTTTAACGTGTCTAATACCAAAATCATTAATCTCACGTCTGTAAGATACTTTGCAGGTCTGTTATCACCAGGCATACATTAGCTATATGACTGCCTGACCTCAGTAAGCAACAACAGTGCATGAATTTTGTTTGCAAGATTTCTTCCAGACATATATTAATCTCATCTGATCTACTTTTCCTTACGAGATTTCCTAGGTATTTCATCGAAAATAACTGTAATATATCTGCTTTTTCTGTAGAAAAATTCTAAGTATGAATATTAAAATATTAAATTATGCTTAAGACTGTGATCAAAGTTATACTTTAAAAAGCAAAATAAAGTTTTATCTTTCGATCAAGAAAACACGTTTGTATAACCTACTTAATTTGACATAAGTTACTAGACACTTAAGGTATGGATTAATTTGCATATACCTTCCCTGTGACAAATGGGTATGTGCCTAGCTACACACATTGTCGTATATCTATACAAAGCATGCATGCACATAAGGGTGCAGGTGTGAAAGGGCAGTAGACTCTGGGCACTTTTCATGAAAGTTGTTATTAATGAGACTGAGAGAACTTTGATTTCCCAAGTGGTGAAGAAAAAGCCCCAGAATATGTAATTCTTAAACATTCCGTTAACTTTTGCCTTAATTAAGAAAAAAATATTGGGTGCTCCTGAATTTGAGTTTCCAGATGCATGTTTCACATGGCTTTACCTGCAGCCACGAGGACTAGAACGTTTGTTTATGAAATCTGAGACTCATTAATTCCATGCCTGCAGAATATGTCATTAATGTAGATGGATTGTAAGGTTGCCAAAAAATCTTGATAACTGGCCATAGTGGCACAGTCCAGTGTACTCAGAGTAGACTAATGGGCTAGCTCTGGGCCTCCTACGCCTCCACAGGCAGACCCAGCAAAACCTTCCCTCCAGCTGATTATCTCACTTGGATTTTAGTTCGGTATCACCCATCCAGACAATTCATTAATCCGTGCTTGCTTACTAGACAGTGAGTCTGCAGTAGGAAGTGGAACATTGAGACACACAGCAGCAAGAACTGTAAAAATGCTTGGCATAGATGTATCAATCCATGAATGCATGAAATACGAAGTGAGCAGAACATGTTCTCCTGGTACTTGCCAAAGGTCAGTATTTTCAGAAGTTGTAAATGTAAAACACTAGAAAATGGAGACATTGCACTTCAAATATCTGTAATTATCTTTGGGATTCAGAAAAGATGATATAATGAAAAGAAGCATCCTTTATCCTTCCTCCATAAAGGGGTAGTTGAAAGGAGATATAATATCCATGTTTTTGACTTAAGTATCCCTTTACCACAAAAAAATTAGTGTCCACCAAAATACAAATATGACTTGTGAGACTAGTATAATATACAGATTTTAAAGATGATAGCTGCTTTCATCTTGATAGTAGAGTTGAAGCTGACATGGAGAACCTATGAGCATGGTTAATCCTAGGAAAGGTCTTTGATTATGTGTCTTGAAAATCAAGACCTAATGGCAATTTAAAGCAATAAATAGGAATGATTGGAGATTGCTTCAAAAACATGCTTCTGATTTAACCCCGAAGTGCTGGAGGAACTCTGCTTCTCTCCTTTGCCTAAGATGCTCAGCAGTTTTTACCCATAATGATTAAAGGGGGTGTGCAAAATATACAGAAGGAAATCAAGAGGATGCATCTATTGCTTACCCTACTGGCTACATTCCAGCAAGTAATAAGCAACAAGAGAAAAAGAGTTTGGGAGATGTAGTGACATTCTCTAATATATACTTCCATGCAGTCAGCATCATTCCAGTATATATTTCATTTCCTCATGTTTTTGCATAAAAGTTTTATTAGGAGATATGAGAATTTTTCTTCCAAAAAGATATGAAGATATGCATGGAAAAATTCTTAATACAACTGGAGTGTCCTTTGACATCACTATATTATGTTTTTTGGTCATTCATGTAATGAATGTAATGAATGTAATTCATGTAATTCATGTACTCCGGAAACTGTACAATTTGGTGGTTAAGCCAACACATCTAAAGCAGGCAGAAAAAAAATTAAATAAAGGTATTGAGCTAGAAGAGAAAGGCCACAGCGTTACATTTTGGAGATGGGAGGAAGCAGACCATGTAACATGGGAAAATGAGAATGTGGAGGGTGTGGCTGTCAGGTGCTGGCATACATTACATCGATTATAGGTACAGCAGTACCTGTTCAAACAAGTAGATTTGCTTTCCGTTAGAAATATAAACAAGTAGATATGCTGCCATTAAAAGTATATAACATAAGCATTTTGTGTTGCCTTCTTTTTTTCCATTTCTCCAAACACAGTGCAACAGATACCATGAGGAAACACAGCAAAACTCTTTCTCAAAACCTTCTCTGTTCATTGGCAATTAGTTCATTTGTTTGATTGAAGGAATCATCCTTGATTTACCTAAAACTAAATGAAATATTCAGCCATTCAGAACTGTTCCTTCATCCAGCAATGGCTTTCTTCTCATGGGGAGCTCTTTGTCACTGGGTTTCTCCCACATCAATCATGGATTGTTGCTCAGCAGAAATCCTCTTCTGTATATACTACAGCAGCCAAAATATTGCACAATTCATTAAAATATAATTATTGCTTTAGACTGCCACTAGTTTTTACTCTGCACTTCTACCATCTCATACAAAGAGAGGGTTACAGACTCATGAATATAGATGGTCCACCCACTGCCTCAAAGCCAGGATCGCTAGGCCACTTGTTGAACTTTTGTCTGCTGAGTACTTCGCATGGTGGAGATTCCTTCACCTTCCCAAGCTACGTACTTTGCTATCCTTTCCAGCACAAAGGCTTAATGTGTAAGCCATGTCTTCTCCTTTGCAATTAAAGACCAATATGTCTTGTCCTTAGCAAAGACAGAACTAAAACTTGTTATTAAAACCTAGTTACTCTCTTCTTATTTACTGCAGCCCCTCATATACTGAAGGATTTTTTTCACATCCTTTCCTCTCTTTTCCCTTCCATTCAGTCACTTCTGACTAAAGTGCATCCTCTAAGACACTGAATTTCATCCCTCAGAGACCTTCGGCTTTGTACAAGTAACTCATGTTTCTTACATTTGGGCATTCAGCAATGAGTACTCTTTTTAACTAAAAGCCCAGCATGTGATGAACAGAGCAAGATTCTTTCACATGTTCCATAGATTACACCCCTCAGCTATCCATTACCTTGTAGTGTTTGCCTTGCTCATTGCAACATTACATTGGTGACCCATAGTTGATGCGATTCAGAGTAAGTTTCAGATCTTTCCTCTAGAAAAAATTCATTTAATTAAAGCATTGAATTAAACTGCCCTTTCACAGCAAAATTCAAAGTAATGATAAACCTAAAATGACCTCTTCTTAGGCCTAAAAATTTGAACATGGAATTTTGAATGCAAAACCAGAAGAAACAAAGTAGAAACACTTGCATGTTTTTATTGACTTTTAAATGAGATTGTTTCTGAGAAACACTTGTGCTTGAAGTTTTGCTTTTACAGGACTCGAATCTATGTTAAGGCAGTAAGCCATAATATTTGAAAGTCCACATTTCAACACTGAAAGTCTTGCCTAGCAAGTACCAAGTCACGAACTTTAGCATTTCAAAACTGAAAGGAATGAAGCTAACACATAAGGAATGTGTGAAGGCAGAGAAAAAAAAAGGTGGGGAGTTAGAAATTAATAAATGGGTTTCAGTTTGAATGAAGTTCTTATGAAAAGGAAACAAAAAATAAATACGCTGAAGGCTCAGAAAAGGATTGTGTGTAACTCTTCAGTTCATCTCTCTTGTGTCAGCAGTTTCCTCTTTTGGAGAGATCTGCTCATCCTGCTGGCAGAAAGTGCCTTGTAGATACTGCCAAGATGTGCAAATCACATCAAGCCACTTGAGTTGAAGTGTCCCAACTGCTTCGGCAAGGGAGCTGGGCAGGGTGATGAATGAGGGGCTCTGCTCTCAATTGCAAACACGCTTCGTTTTTATTTATTTATCTGGGCTCAAATAGATTCCCAATTGGCTTTCTGATAGAAATTTTAATTCACGTAATTTTCTGTTGATTTTCACTGCCTTCTTCCCAGTTACAGTAAGTGTCCTTAATGCTCTTTAATAACCAAGACCTCTGCTCTAAATAATCATGGAGGGTGCATGTGAAGAAAAATTTCAATCTAGCACTGCTCTGAAAATTGAGGACAGATGCTAAAGTTTTGTGTCCTCTTAATCCACTAAAAAAAGAGAACAACTCCCAAGTACTTTAAAGACAAGGAAGAAATATTAAATTATTAAAGGTCTGTGTTACAGGGTTTTACATATTGTTATATTGTAACAGCTCTGGGTATATGAGAACATATTGTGGACAGTATTGTGATTTAAATATATATTGTCTTTCTTGTGTCCATCTAATTTTTCTTCTAGATCCATAATAATAGTAGTAACAATAGTATTAATAATAGCAGAAATAATTCTTTCATCATTATTAGAAAGAGGATGAGCAGCCTATCCATTTGGGATCAAGGCATGAATAGTGATGGGAGAGATTATAAAACATTTCCTAGTGTTATTACACCCACTCAAGCTCCAAGGAAAATTATTTCCAATATTTTGTACTGAACACTTATCATTTGCCTTGAGGACATAACTGTTTAAATTTTTTAACTACAAAATTACAAATAATTGAAGATCAAAAGAATTATATGAATGCAAATTTTAAAAATTAATAATAGCAAAGATAATTGACCTGCTTATGAAAGAAAGATAATTGATCTGCTTATTAAAGATAATTGCCTCTGAAGAAGAACAGCTAATCCTGTATTTATTAAATAGGAGACTTAGCACACATAAGGATTTGCAGTGTAATAAACCATATATGAACTGGTATTATGAGAAAGTCATGTAAACATGGTGTGTTCATTTGTAAGATTTCATTTTTAAGATTTCCATATTTCTGTAACTGAAGAAATTATAATGCATATTTGTATAATATTTTGAGCATATTTTATTGGATTGTTCATATTTGTACAATACTTTATTAAGAACAATCTTTAATTTTTTTTTTAAATCTGAATAGTGTCTTCCTCAAGGAATGTTCAAATATATTCCACTTGATTACCAATTACCTTGCTGAAAGGAAGGAAAACTGGTTCTTTTGAAAAAAAAAAAGAACTTAGTAGGTCAGGAAATTCATCCCATAGCCTAAAACCACTGTAATTAAAAAAATAAAAACAACCTCTGGTGTGCACTTTGGAAAGAAAGCCTATTATTCTAATGAAAAGGAAGAAAAAAAATAGCAAGTGTCTGTTCTTCTAAAGCTCATTTGCAACCTTGCCATCCCTACTGTAACCCCGTGACCGCACGTAGCAGGCAGAGCTGCTTGGGAGAGTGGGAGTGTAAAATGAAGATAAATTACTTACACGCAGTCATTTGTGCAATATTGTAAAGCGTTTCCTTCTAGCAACCATTTACAAAGTACAGGGCTGGAAATGGGCAGAAAGTATGCGCTTTTGGGAAGAGATTTTTAAAGTGCTGTCACACAGCTAAGGGCAAAGAGAGCACTGGTGCTAGGCCTAACAAAGAGTTAATAGGACAGCTACCATCTTGCTCACAACATGATGACTATGGAGCTAAAAACCACAAATTTGAGGGCCTAAGGTGGAGCTGTGTCTGTAGGGATCCTGGCACCATGTCTGGCCTGTAAGTACCAGTGAGGGTAAGCTGTGTCTCAAGTCATAGATGCAGCACTCAGGCCTCCTCCAACAGCACAGACCTCAGCTGGTTTCTGTCAGCCTTTCTACACAGACAAAAGCGATATCCTTCCGAGAGCAGTGGGCAGAGCCCCTGGCATGGAGCCATTTGTCTGTCCAGGTGCACAACTGCACCCAGTCAGGGGATTTTCCAGCAGGAAGCACAGGCCCCTGTTAATGGAGCCAAAGTGGCTCCTGAAGGAGAGCTCTGTCTGTAGACAGTCATGTCATACATGGCTCCTTGCACCTGAAGCTGGAGAGGTCTTGCCTCACCAGTCTGTTTAGAGGTTTTCTGAAATGGATTCTCCAGATGTTGCAGACCCTTGCCACGTAAGGTGCAGCCAACTAAAGACACTGCTGTTCCTGGTTTCCAAGAGTCTTGTGACTGTCATCCTCTCAGTTCAACACAGTGCAGCTCATCAGGAGAGGAAAGAGCCAGACTTTATGTGTAGCTTTCTGGTGCAGTTTTCAGGTTTTTTAGCCTCACAAAACCTTTCTGATCATGTTCCCATCCAACCTCACATTCCTCATTTGGTGCTGCTGCTTCTGAACAGCTCCTGGCATGATCCTATCTCCAACATCTCCTGTTACTCTTCGATAAAAGCATTTTTATGAGTTTCCCCATGCTGCTTCTCACTTTTGGAAGGCCACAGACACAGCTATGCCATTCTTCCCCTTTATCTCCCTATTTAAAATTTTTCTTTGTCTAGGAGCTAACAAAGCAATTAGCTACAGTTATACTACAAGGGTGCTGGTGGCTATCGGAATGGCTGATCTGATAACATTTTAACTTATATAATTTTCCCCTTTTTTCCATCCTCTATCTCCCTCAAGCACATGTCAGCTGTTGTAGATTTCAAGCATAAGTCACTTTTTAAAGTTCTGTTTTCTTTAAGTTTTGTTCTGTGCCTAGCACAGTCAGACCTCTAGTGGTAAGCCACTCTCCTTTACAAAATAAAAATTATTCTATTTAGAGAAATGTTAAAAATATGCCTAATACTAAAATAATTAATTCCTTAGCAGTAGCAATGTAATTAGCAGATCTCCTTCTCTTTTCAGATTACTTATATTATTTCTCAGCAGCCTGATAAGAGATGTTGAGGAGGTACAAAAGAAGGCAAACCCATCAATATTTAACCCACACAACAACACTCTAAGGGAGACTTGTCAGAGTACCAAATAGTTTTGTGTTGTGGGAATTTAGTTATGTCTTGCTTGCTTCATGGGAACAGTAACCTAGATACAGAGCACGGCTGATAAACATAACTCAATATTTGGCATGTTCTGAACAAGTGTATTTCAGAGGAAATTATTCTAATTCATTTTTATAGATCATAAGCCTAAAACTAAATTACAGCCATGAATTTTGGCTCAGCAGAGTTCTCTGAACTGTAATAGCAAAGTCTGAGATAAGGTCTGGGGTTTTTAGCCTTCCAGAAAATAGAATAAAACTTCCCTTTCTTCTTATAACATCAACCAAACCATTGTATTTTTCACCCCATAGCAACATTTTAAATTATAAATGTTATTTTTCCATAAAGTTGGACTAAGTGAAAAAGGGCTCCAGGTTTAAAGAAATTGCTACAGGTTGGGAGAAAATGATTAACAGTTTTGTTCAGTTATTTTATTTGTGTACAGGAAAAAGAAGAGATTCCGACTGATTTAATGGGAATATGTCCTCTTCATAAAGACTAAATGTGACTGCATCACACTTTGTTTCCAGCCACTAGAGATTTTCTGATGAACATTAAACTCCAATTTTCATGGGCAAATACAACAGGTAATTCTAATTGTACAAAGTATACCTCTGGTTTTTGTCATCCGTGCAAGGAAAATATCTTCAACCCTCTCTGACTGATAAATTAATAATGAATTTAGCTCACTGTGACTCAGCAAAGGAAAACATACGATGTGAAAAATCTCAAAAATAGTACTAAATTGTCAATTCAAACACAACCAAGACAGTTTCCTACTTACAGATGCTGTAGATTAGCACTTGGGTCACATACACATCTTGAGTATTTACAACTTCATGAGTAAAATATTAAAAAAGCAACCCAGATTTGAAACTGTTGTTTTTATCAGTCGTTTCTTATGTAGAATTACAGCGCCACAGGAAAACGGGATACACCACAGAGACACAAACGAGTGCAGAAAATCTGTGCAGCTTTGCTTAAAGTTTTGATAGTATCACAAAGGAGCTTCCCACACATTTCAGTCTGACACGATCTTATTTTTATTTCTAAATGCTTGTGGACTCCTGCTTACCACTGTCCAAATAAAATCCACTTTGTCCGTAAATTATAATTAAATTATTTTAAAATGTAACATGCTTCCTGTATCAAATTCCTAAATTCAGCTGAGCTGCACTCAATACTGGGCTTGCAAGGAATCAGAAGAGAATTTTTTTTGTTGTTGTCTTAACCTTCACTGTGTCTCTGACAGTTGCAAAAGTCTTTCAGAGTCCATTCATGTCAAGGTGCTCCAAATTTCGTCTGTAACATCTTTATTTATCCCCAGCAATTATACACTTATCAGGCTCACTAAAAAAAATTCAAAGAAAAACTTTGTTCCACTCTATTAATGAGTTTTCAGCATATCTGATACAAGTTATATAGTGATAAGAGACATATAATCATGCAATTAATTATTTTATTTTCTTCCATAAATGATGCATCAGTTTTTATTCCCAGGAGAAAGTGATAGTACTCTAGTCACTGAGACATTAAAACTATTGGGCATTTAGGTGAGAAAATTTATACTTACTTAGGATTACCACTTGAACTTACAAAATACAAGATATTCAAGTAGTTGGTATCCACTATAACCCACCTGCAGTTTTTTATCTTTTCTGATCAAGCCCAACACAATGCTATTATTAACTTCTTATTTCTGGCCTTTACTGTTTTTTATATGAAAAGTTAATATGACCTAATTAAAAAAAAAAAAAGTTAATATGTTTAGCTTTAGAATGAAACTTTATATCTTTCTCCACATTTTTGCTTGTATTCACATGACAGGTCTTAAGACTGCCAGACTTACACTTGCGAGAGAGTGGCCGAAACTTCATGGGGGTGGTTTCCTCGTGTCACTCAGCCTGGAAAGACACAGTGGTTCTGGTTGCAAGGTAGAAAGCTATGCATGCCACTGAGACTGCAAAGCTGCAATGTAGGCTAGAAATCAATTCTTGTGCTGATCTCTACTCCCAAGAATTCACCCTCTCTTAAAGAATCCTCCAGTGTCTTGTCCCAGTGTCTTGCCTAAGAAGCTTAAACATCTGGAAAGAAAAGTATCTGCCCAGAATCCTTCAAAGAGCACAGAAGTACACTTTATTTTCTACTTCACAAGACACTGCATTGCTTTTGCATGCAGCACAATCTCATTATTATTTTGTACCTCATTATCTATATATTGGGTAAGCCACACAAAAGCCATGCAAAAGTTAAGCTCTTCCCACATCCAGTAAAACTGCTCAAGAGCAAATGCTAAAGGGATGCTTTAATCATTAGTTTTGCGAAAGTAAATCATTTGTTTTGCAGAAAGAAAAGTCATGGCTTTCACTCATTTGTTAATAATTAAAATTAAAACTGAATTGCCACCATTAATGAAAGCTAAGTCACAGATGTCACTCTGTTTCAAGATAACTATACTATTGCATTCCTCAAGCCTGCACTTTCTTTTCAGAGAAGCAAGCACTTTCTTTTCAGAGAAGTAAGAGTTATAATGCTGCCAAATAAATTTCTTCACCTTCCATGGAGAAGTATGTAAACAGTGGAATGGAAAATGTTATATAAAAAAAATTAATCAGTCAGAAAGAATTTTTTTTAAATTCATCAGCATGAAATTATACTCATTCAGAATCTAATCAAGTCTGTGCTATGAGCAGAATTAAGGGTCAATAAGGTATCTCCTTCAAGTTGGATACATTTTCCGTGTTTTCTATTTAAATAATTCATTCCATTCATAGGTCCAAGGTCAGCATGAAACAACTTTTCTGAGTAATAACTAAACAGAAACAAATCATATAATGAAGAAGCAACATTTAATCAAAGATATAAATGTTTATCCACATATTTTACTCATATTCTGAAGAACTCTTTTGTGTTGGTTTTCGTTAATTCATTTAAAATTCAGACCAGCATTAGCCTAGACTAAAAATGCCAAATTGAAAATTTAACTAACATTATAGACAGTAAGAGATGGGCAAAGAAGAGGTTTAAACACAAAATTAATGCCACAGCTGGAAATCAAGCACTACTAGAAAGAACAAAATGCAATTTATTCAAAGGACTAAGACCAGCAACTGAATGGCAAGAAACTCATAAATCCTTCAGCACAACGTTAAAAATTAAAGCATCTGCTTTAATACAATTATTACAAACATTCAGGTTTAGTACCATTCATTCTTTTGATGTATAAAGTCATCTCTCTAATCAACACAGAAGCAGCCCTGCAGATGTGGTATCCACTCCAAAGGTTTTGTGCAGTTTGAAATCTTGCAGAATTTTCACATACTTGAGTTTAATTGTTAATAAATATTCTGACTGTGGCTTTTCATCCAACTTGTCTCTGTGGCTGTGCATTCATACAGGAGTTTTAGTGTCAAATTAAGGTCAAATTTTTAGTCTTAAGACAAAGATAGAGGTGGGAAGAAGATATCTTATTTAGGAAATTTTTTGTTATGTTTGTTTTAGTTTGTTTTTTTAGTGAATGGCTGAGCTGTCATCACTCAGGATTAAAACAGGTCTTCCTGGAGAAAGAAACTCCCTGCTGCATAGTGTGCACCATCCCACTTACCCCAGAAAAGGGAACAGAAGGCTTTAGCTCAGTGGTCTTTTCCAGAGGTCTGTTGCCTGTCCTAGCAAACAGCAGAAGCAGACAGCACAGCTGGTGACTCCAAGCACAGCTCTCTCCTGCAGGGTAGAGCAGACCCTTCTTCACTGCAAGAATAAAGTTTAGGGAAGTGTAGCAGTATTAAAGAGGACTCACACAAAAGCTGTTAGTCCTGAGTCGTTTCTGTGTGTTTTACACTTTTCTGTCCTTATTTTGATATATATCAAGGGACATTTTTTCTTACACTAATCAATAATGACATCTTAAATTAAAATTAAAAATAAAGTGCAAAACATAAATTATAATATTTCCTACAACTAGCTAAATAGGGGAACATGAAATTTCTCTTAAAGAAGTTTTCCTTCACTTCTCTAATCTAATAAAACAATGAAGGTCTATAATAATTGCTTTTATTAGAATCATCATTGTTTCTACATCTCTTGAGTCCACAAAACTCCTAAGAGCCATTATTAAGACAGGAGCAATTGGTTGCATTTCTCATGCTATGAGATACCCTTGGGTACTGCTGATCCAGTCATCCATAAAAGATTCCAACTCCTGTTGGCATCAGCCACAATTTCTTGACCTTGCACAGTGGATTTACATAAAAGGATTATCTCTAAATAAATGCTTCATACTTTCTATGGAAGAAACTTGCTGAACCTTTTGACATGGAAAACAGATGCTGGACCTCAATGAAAACAGTCACTGCATTTAGGAACAATCATACATTCCCACATTCCAAATAATTGGTACGTCTGTCAGAAGTCTTCTAACATCAGTCTGATAGGCACATGCTACTTTGTCAACGTACATGAATTTTCCTTACTACTGTGCTCCAATTTATTCATATGGTATGCATGGTGCATGAACACTGGGTGTCCTCTACTTGTCACAACATTAACAAGGCTCTTTCCAGACTTGGATTCAAAGATTGGAGGCTGAGCAGAAATTTCATTGCACTGAATCAATTTTTGTCCTCAGGTCTGCCACCACTGTCCCACGTACAGCCTGTTGCATGATGGCAAATGTGCTCAAAGTCATGTCTTGCCTGATGCCAATAATGGTTCCTGGAGGCAAAGGACCATATCAATTATCTATTTATTTTAGTAGATGGATAGTGTTCTACTCTACCTTAGTATTCAAAGCAATTTTATTTTGCCTCCTTCACAGTTAACTCAGAAAATGTATGCTGGTGAGTGATTTATTCTTCCATGTGACTGAATAACCTAATCCTTCATTTGAAAGAGATTTTAGGCTATTAATAGGGAATATATTTTCTATATCATCAGAAATAACACTTTTTTTCCCCTTTCATACTTAGGCTTCAGCTTACATTGCATTTTGTTTCTTCATTGCATCTTTTGGAAGTTGATCTTTGTTAGACTTCACAGATGAAATCTCTTGCTCTGAAGTGAGCTGCTGTTCAATTACCAAAGAACAGTTTTGCTAAATAATATAAGCATTTCTTGTTGTATAGCATTTTTTATTCAATAGTTAAAGTCTACATCAAAACATCTCAATCCTCTGTGTTATATTTGTTCTTTTCTAACTCAGTGCACTTTAGTAACCCTTTCAGTGATAAATATTTTCCATAGCCACAGATTCCTTGCTCACACTGGCTGAGATTCTGTTGTCTTTCCTTGTGAGAGCACTGCAGGCAGTGTAGCAGCATGCTGTGTGGAGCACCTGCTCGGCTTCCTAGGGGATCTTTGTTCTTTCAAGAGTGTACAGGCTTTCTTCCAAAGCTACATCCCATATCCAATATCCCTTGGGAAGCTGCTGCAGGGACTCCCTGAAGTTTTTCCCTAGGTGGAGTCCTTGCTCTCCATTCTGTAGTGTGATTTCTAAAAGGTATTCATTGCACTATCCATAACATCGAATGTGGGTCAGTTTAAAACAAACTTGTAACATCCAAATTGGAATGTAGACAGAATTTAAAGGAAGGGGAAAAACCCCAAGCAACCCAAACTCATTCCCCTTCATTCCTTCACACTGGCCCCCCCAAAACCAAAACCAAAACCAAAACCCCAAGTAACCAAAACCACAACAGCAGCAACCAACAAACATGTTAGAAGATGTGGAACTACATGGTCTATCTATGCCAGGGGTGGGTGGCAGTTGAAGATGGTGGGAAAATGAAAAATGGTAGATGGCTTGGATGAGGGAGTCCATTTTCATTTATCGAATGAAAGTCGTTGAAGCTGAACAAGGTCTGTCCTTGAAATTATTTCTGTGTCCAGCAAAATATGAGGAAAATGTATCTGCCTGTGCTCTTCCAGTTCCCACACTGTAACCACACTGACCTTCTGAAATTAGTTTTTCAAAATATCACACTTCCAAATGAGAGTAAGATGTAGCAGCATAAAAAGGCTTACTCTGTGACAGAGGGAGAAATAAGAATTTATGAGTGTAAACTGGCAGTTTAAAATAAAATGCACAGATATTTGAATTTCTAGCACAGGAAAGGTTAAAACCCAAAATACCACCAACATTTTTTAATAAACAGTTTTTATTTTCTACTCAGAGTGCCATTTAGGAATTCTTCACAACTCTCAGAGATAAACAGTTATATTCATTGGCAAGTACCCTTGCAAACACATATTATCTACAAATTGTGAAAATAACTAATCCAAGTGACAACTAGTTCTCATTTTTTTGAAGTACTCAGATTGGCAATTTTCATGAAAATCAAGGAGGCAGACAGTGTTTAAGATTGTTGTGTCTGTATGTGCACATATTTTCCTATTTGGTCCCAACAGATTTCCTACAAATCTCAACCTTAAATAATTTCTGTTAATGAACCATAGGGTGAAACTGCCCTACCAATCTTACAGCTATGAGGCAACAAACCCAGTCTGGCACAGTGAATACTTAGCTTCTGAATAGATAACTCTAAAAAGAGACAGGTAAAAGTCAAAATCACATTTATAGACATATAGAATCACATTCTCCTTCTGCATGAAGTGTGGAATGATTTAAGGCCAAATCCTCACCAGGCAAAGCACTGTATGCTCAGTGCAGCATGAAACCACCATCCTTTATTATCACAGAACCCACTTACAGAGAAAAAAATTACAAATTTCAGTATGCACAGTTTTAGCAGAAAGAGAACAACTGATTCTAGCAACACTCATGGCTGAGTGGTGCTGCTATAAAGATGGTGACAATGCCTCAACAGAAGCAATACCTCCTTGAATCAGTTCATTGTCTCCCTTTTCTGTTACTTCGAGTATCTTATTTACTGTCTAATACTACCATTTCTTTTCAGCCAACTAAAAATTAACTGAAGACTAGTTCTTGTAACCAGTAAGTACACTTACAAATGAAAAGTTTAGCAATAACTCTCAAAAATGTGAAAGTCATTATTATTCTGAAGGTTTACAAAGGAACCTTTTCTGCTAATTGATTTTTACTGTACTCTTAGCTATAATGGATTCACTGGCACTTTTTTCCCTTCCATGAACTCTTTGCTCTCAATTCTTCTGTGCTTCATGGGATCTGTGTCTATGTGAAGAGCATGTACAGCCCCTGGCTGAGTACTTATGTACACTAGTATTACGCATGAAGGAAGCTTCCCCAGACTCTGTTGCAGAAGTCATTATTTTTTATGTCAGCAGAAAATGTTGTTTTCGGCAGAATAATAAATTCTTCAGCTTTGTGACTTAGGGCTGAAACATTCTTTATGAAGAGCTTGGTACATGTTTGAGACTTATACTCTCTTTTTTTTTTTTCCGATCCAATTTTCTGAAACTTTGGTGACTGAAAACAAAGTTCAGGTCCCCTCCCGATCTGATACTAATTAATCATAATTGGTTGAAGTGCTCTAGAAGGAGCCTGGGCATTGTTGCACCTCTGTCTATGCCAACAGCTGAGGAGAGGAGTTCTGGCTCTAACATATCTTGGCAAAAGATAACAAACACCTGCCAGCTCCACCAACAGTTTAAAACGTGCTGGAACATCTTGTCTGTATCTTTCCTCAAGCTGTTGCTTGCCATCTACCACACACCAACATTGGGATAACCAACTGCTGTGTCAGCTTGGGCCCCCAAGAAGATTGACAGACACTCCCAAGCTTAGGACCTTCACTTACACTCTGCAACATCCATGAACTGTTTTCAGACCTGTGGACTGTCTCTGGCATGTACAAGGACATAAAGGAAGGCTGAAGCTCATACACTGCAAACTCAAGATAGCCAGTGGAGGTACCAGGATGTTTCAAAGGATCTGCTTCTTCAAATCCCCTCCTGTCTTGCTAAGATCCACACCTTATGGTAAGAATGAGCAGCAGTAACATCCTAATTTAAATTGCTCATCATTTAGGGGAATGGCCTTGTTAACAATTTATTTTTGCAACATTTCATAAAATAGTTGGAATAAAGAAGCAGTGTAACTGAAGCAAAAAAAAAAAACATAGTGTGATGCTTCCATGATTAAATAAGGCCATATCATTTGGAGTTAATCCATTTGCCCTAGCACAGCTTTTCAAAGTTAATAGATTAATTTCCATGTCCAGAAGTTTAAATTCCTTTATATGATCAGTGGGTTCTGGTGGTTTTCTTTGATTGTTAGCTTTATAAGTGCGAATTCAAGGTAATTAAATAAAACATGACATTTTATCCAGGGGAAGTATGATCTTACTTTAAAGATTAACCAGAAATGCTCTTCTACTTTTTTATTTTCGTGGAGTAGTCAGAGAGTCAGGGTCATTTGAAAAATAATCTGAGACAAAAGAGGAATCCCAGAGGTTTAATTCAGTCTTTCCTTAACTTCACTGGTGGTTGGGCCAAGCCCTGTCCTAGATGAATCATGGAAGCAGATCCTCCTTACATTCTTTTGCCTCCAATAAAAGCCTTAATACGTGAGATCAGAATCAGAGTATCACAGCAATGAATTAGGCACAGAGAAATTCTGGATGCAGCTGGAGATATTTATAGTCACAAAAGATATAATATGAATTAGGGGCTGTTGTGTAAAGCACCTACAGGGACTTGTCTTTCCATGAATGCTGTTCATGTGGTTCATGCAATAATATTCATTAAATGTTCTGAAAGCTACGAAAGGGCCAACATTTTTCCTTTTGTTTTTATCTTGCTTTCACATGATTAATTACTGCCTACCTGTTAGAGCATTGGCGTAGCAGCAGCTCCCAAGGGAAGCCAGCCTTGACTGATTGAATAAGCACTTTCCCAGACTGTAGGAAAGTGGAAGCAAATTGCTTCTACAGCAAAAGTACCTTCTGACAAACCAGCCACCTTCTGACTGAAGAATTTTGCCTGCTTCCTCCTCCTGTGAAATGTAAGGCTGTCCCTTCAGTAAATGTGGGCAGTAATTTTGGCAAAACCTAAGCAGAAATGGTCCTGTGCTGAGTCAATACCACTCCACTCTGAAAACCTTGTAGCCATCCCTGTACCTCACCTCAAAGGCTTCTCACAAGGCTAGCATTAAGGGCTGCCCAGACTCTGATGTCTACTTATGGGCTCAGCAGCTTGATCTAACATGGGAAAGGAATGTAGCAAGGGCAGTAAAATTACACTGACATGTTAGTATTGCTAATAATATCTGAACACGTGTGCATGGTTTTCAAGAGAAAAAAGAAAGAGAGCCTTTGGTGGCCAGAAATATTTCCCAGGCACTGCTAATTTCCTTTAGAATTATACAGTAATTGCAGTACCTCTTTTATCACTTTGAAGGTATTTATCTTAATACTACTAATTCTTACATAATGATTTTTTAATTGAAAAAACGTTTGTCTAAGTGAGAATCAACACCATGTTGATATAAACACTAAAACTACTCAAGTTTTAATTACAATACTGCATTGATTAAATTAACTCACTGATTATTTTCTCAGTGTTTTTATCTAGGATTTTTGTCATTATATTTTTAAACAATTACTAAACCACATATGTGTATATGTATGTATTTTTACATGTAACAGGTAATTGAATAGAATTGCTCCAGTTAACAGCCTACAGTGATGGCCCACACAAAGGAAAGAAAAATCAGTTCCACATCATAAAAACAGTCACTTAAATAACATGGTGAACAAAAGATATATCAACTGCTTACCAAGTTAAACACCTCAGAATGATCAGTGAAGACAAACCAGTGACACAAGCTACCCCTAATGCAGTCTTAGAAGAAGTCAGACAAGCCAGAGCAAAAGCCAATGAACATTCTCCTAAGAAAAATAAACAAATAAGAAGAAAGCCACAACTGGCTGAACAATGTTTTCTAGAAGCAGCTTAATTATATCAGCTTTGGATTAATGTCAGGAATAACAGCACTGACAGTATCAATCATTGCTAGAGCTTCTTCTGTGGATTTTATATCAAGAACAAGTTTTCTAACATTAACTTCAGTGAGAGCTTGCTGCTGAAATCCAGCTTCCCAGTCAAAAAAAGTCAGGTGTGAGAAGAGAGAAATAAAATGCTTACAATGCTCTTATTTTCTCCTGGTAGAGAAATGCATTACACACCCCAGTGGAAGGCAATTTCTGCCTGAGGATTTTTACTGACAGCCAGTACATTTATTGATTAACCCCCAATGAAGCTCAACACAAGATCTAATAACAGACTACTCAACACATAGCCTGGTGTTCTATCTGGAGCTTAAAAATCTAGTACAGGCATTTAGAAAGGATTTGTTGGAGCTCTTGGCTGCTTCTGGTGCCGTGGGACCAAGTTCTGCCATGGTGTCAATGCCTGGCCCTGCGTGCCCTGGCTTGTCCATATTGCTGTCCCCACCTCCCAGCTTGCCTTCCCATGGGGAGGAGCCCATGTTTTGCTGCATCCCTGCAGAGTTGTGTAGGAGATGATTTTAAAACATCTCTTCTAAATGTCAAAGCACTCTCTCCAGCTGAACATGTTACATGGTAATGGGTTATTTCTTGGCCTGTGGTTCAAGGCCAGACAGTACATTTGATGCTTAGCGTGGGAAAAGGAGCGAAATTTTTTCATGCTTTTTCCATTCCATTTTGCACTGTAAGCAGAGCAATTACGGTCATACACCAAAAAAGACTTTCCAGCTGTGGAAAGTCCCACAGGAAAAATTTTGAGGAAAAAATTGCCTCTAGAGTAATTTGCTAGAGGGTTGATCTCTGCTTGAATGCACTGTCAATGCAGAAAACTGATCCTCCTTGAAAAGCACTACCACTCTGAACTCCAGATGTGACAGCTGGGAGGGTATAACAACATTTGTGATTTTCACATGCCATCAAACACCTGACCCTCAGGAATATCACCTGTCCCTGAATCTCCAGTGGAAACATGGTACCGGGCCTGGCCACTCCTCAAAATATATCTCAAGAAGGTCTAAACATAAGAGAAAAAAACACATGGTGCTAAAATGGTAAAAATGTCCTAAAGATACTACGAAGAAATCCATTAAATCCTCAAAATGTGTTAGGCTTCTGACAGTTGCTAGCCACATCCAGATTAAATAAAACTGCAGCTGCTAGAATACCAGGACTGTGTGATTTACAAAATTATTTCTGGGAGGTCTTAGCCTTGGGCTCACTATTGATTTGCCTTCTATGTCCTGGACAAAGAGCAGTGTCCAGAGCAACATGTAATGCACTTTTCTGAAGGCTTCTTATCATGGGACCAAGCCAACTCTTAATTAGGGTGTTTCCAGTAGGATTTGCCCAAAGCCCCTATCAAAATATCTCAGCACTTCTCTCAATAACATTTAGATAAACTGAGAGGTTTTTCATGCATTTATAGATACATGAACAAATAAAGATAAATCATCCTAATTTCTGGTGCTTTATCTTTATGTAGATTTCAATACCCTGTGATAGTATTAGATATAAGTAATTTGATACTCAACACTTCACCTTATACTTTGCACCCATTTCCCTGATTCATGGCACTGGCCATGGACAGCACTATGACTCTCAAACCACTCAAAAATTTCTAGAAGCTCCTATCCCTTCCAAAAACAAAATTTAGCAGAATAGTTTTCTTCTTCCTCTCCAGCTTTCCAATTCACACACATTCCTGGACTTCCCTTCCTTCGAAACCTCCTTATGTGAAGGCTGGATTGAGTCCAGAAGCAACAGGACAAGGAAGAGTTACTGACCAAAGTGCAATTTTACTCCAAGTTTTCTACATCCTTAAGTCCACACTGAAACTCTTTATTCAGTAAAGGAAAGTGAGGAGGCAGTGGGATACCAGCAAAAGGAGAAGAAAGGCAGTGGTGGGCAATGGTGCAACCAATGGTGCAATGAAATGTCCTAGCTCCCACCTTTTCTTTCTGGCTCCAGACACAGCTTCAAAACATCTGTTCAGTCCAGTAGTCATTTGCAGGGAAATACAATTAGTGCATTAAGATTATTTCACTAAATTATTTATTTTGCTCCATCATAATAGTGCCTTCCCTGACTGCTGCTAAAAAGAACTGTAAACTCCACAGGGGACAGGCTGAAAAACACCCTGAGGGTTACTTGATGGCTGGCTTTTTGGATAGAAGCTCTGCTGGAGTCCTGTGTCTTTGAGTAAAGCATGAGCACTACTACCACATGCTTAACCTTTCAGAAAAGCTGTGGAGAAAGAAGGGCTGCCACCAGGATATTGGATATGAAAGCATTTTTCTGCATCCCAGGGATAAGGAGAACATTTTTCGTTGTTTTTTTGTCCTTTTTGTTTTTCCCAAATCAAATTGCAGATTATTTTTAAGTCTTTTCTTTTGAGCTGGCATTATGAGCACTTCTTAGTTTTTCTGACATCTAGTGCCTAAGTCCACATCACTTATTAACAGCAACAAAAGCCTAAGGCAACCCTAGAGACTAAGACATTTAACAAAGAGAATATTACATCAAATCTGTGTTGTCTTGGCCAACAATCTTGTACATCAAGTCCGTTTTAAGATAAGTTTGTTCCTGAGTTCACTTCACAGTTACCCCACTGGTTTTCTAGAAGCAGTGTCAGTTTCAAAGAATTTAAATACGTCTACTCAAAAGAAAAGTTTCAAACTTTGTATGGGAGTTCTAAATGTTTTAAGGGAACGTTTCAAGAAGCAACTATGCTCTTACAAAGGACATAACTCCACTCTGGTGGGACCCCACCAGCAGCTCTGCATCCAGCTCTAAGGGTCACCAGCACAAGAAGGACAAAGACCTGTTGGAACTAGTCCAACGAGGCCACCAAGTTGATTAGAGGCATGGAGTACCTCTCCTGCCAGGAAAAGTCTGAGAGAATTGGGACTGTTCAGCCTGGAAAAGAGGAGGTCATCTAATTGCAGCCTTCCAGCACCTGAAGAAAGATTAAGAGAGACTATTCTTACAAGAGCCTGTAGGGACAGGACAAGGCGGAGTGGCTTTAAACTGACACAGAGTAGGTTTAGATCAGCTATTGGGAAGAAATTCTTTACTGTGACAGCAGTAAGACATTGGAAAAGGTTGCCCAGAGAGAGAAGCTGTGTATGCCTCATTCCTGGCAGTGTTCAAGGCCAGGTTGGACTGGGGTCTGAGCAACCTGGCCTAGTGAAACATGTCCTTGCCTAACCAGAGGATTGGGACTGGAGAACCTTTGAGGTCTGTTCTGACCCAAACTATTCTATGATTCTATGATAATGGCTTTCTTTGCACTACAGGTACCAAAAACATTATTATTTTTGTGTTGATATTTCTCTTTCACAGAAATGTTGGAAGAATCATGGAAGAAACTGTTTGAAGAAGTTAATTTGTAGATACTGTCATTATAAATACCATTTCAGCTGTCCTTTGCAGGATGCTACATACCAGCATTTCCTGGGGCTGGCATCTGAATCTGAGTTTCCTTCAGCAGTACTTCAAGTTTTTGACATGGCTTTTTGTGTGATCAGTTTATCATAACTTTTTCAAAGTAAGATCTATTAAATCAGCTACTCAGACTTATTATAGCTACCTACCACCTCTTCTTCCAATGAAACACTGAAACAGATGCACTTTAGAGGAGAAAGGAAAATTCCAGCAGAAAGAACAGAAAAGCAAAAAACCTGTGATAGGCAGAAAACCTTAGTATTTAGTATATTTAATACAGTTGTATTTTTAATTAGAGCATATATTTATTTATATTTATATTTATATTTATATTTATATTTATATTTATATTTATATTTATATTTATATTTATATTTATATTTATATTTAGGTTTAGGTTTAGGTTTAGGTTTAGGTTTAGGTTTAGGTTTAAGTTGAGGTTTAGGTTTAGGTTTATAGTGTATGTTTATTTTATGTTTGTTTTTACTTAAACATTAGTAATATTAAACCATATCTTTATTTAATCATTATTTACTATAAGACACAAAACCTTAGTATTTCTGAGCTGCAATGAAAACTATGCCCCTTTGTTGCATATTTCTCATTATAACTAAAGTAAAACACGAGTAACCATGCTGTCCTTCCTGCAATCCAGTGCCAAAGAATCCATCCATCCATCCATCCATCCATCCATCCATCCATCCATCCATCCATCCATCCATCCATCCATCCATCCACAGGTCTCTGCAAGAGTGACTTAGCCTTGCCACTCGCCTTATGTCACAAATCCACTGATGGGAAGGGCTCAGATAAGCTAAATGACAGGGGGTGATATATCCTGAAGGACAAAGAACATGAACTTTCCACACAACTGTTTATGACCAGGAACAGCGACTGTAAGAATTAATCCATTCTTACCTTACGGAAGTTTGAAATTCAGAAGAGTGAGAGGAAAAGAGAGTGAGAAGCAGGGTGCATGCCTTGAACACAGTGCTGGGTCAAGAACATACTCAACCAGTTAGCAGGGAACCATTAGAGCACTGTACATCCATGTTTTAGCTTGGGTTATGATTAGTGCTGACATAAGACCTGTTGCTAAAACAAAGAAAATTATTTGCAGTAGTGGGAGGCAAACAAATTGGCTTGGGCTTTGCCTATTGGACTAAGACTCTAAAGCCCTTTGTTTACTTACAAAATATCAAAAGGGCTGACAAGACAAGAAATTTGTAAGAGTTAACTTCTGTGGAATTAAAAAATATTAGAAATAAAATCCTTTCACTTAAGATGGAGACTGCTTTTTAACACAACTGTTGATTAATGGATTGTTTTGATCAAATATTTAAGCCATTCTTGTTTGAACTGTATAAAGATAGAAAAAGACTTATTGAAAGAGCTCTCTCTGTTTCTTGGCAACAGATTGTTTAGTTTGTCAGAGTGAAATGCATTTTCATAGGACCTCTGATGGAGCTTGGTAGGAAAGTACACACAAAAGTAATTTGACTGGGCAGTCTGAACTAAATGGTTGCAGAATGATGAATGATAACACTACATTTTCATATTTATATTGTATTCATATTATTTGTATAGTATCTTTTAAAAGTATTAGCACTTCTAGATTTTCTGTAACAGAACCCAAAGAACTTATAGTACCCCTGGAAAGGCAAACCTATGCTGTGCCAAAATGGTCAACGGGGCTTAGACCTGAAAGGAGTCGAAGGAAGTCAACCTTCCTACATGCTGCAAGACACTCTCGGCTTTTTTATTATATGAAAATCTGTGAGGCTACAGGAAATAGATGTGTGCTTCCTCGTATTTCCTGCTCCTAGCTCTTGAATTAATAAATTGTGAACAATCTTCCAAATGCTACAAACACAAGAGCTCACTGCCCTTCCCATGCTAATGATACGGTAAGTGCATGGTGTAGTATGGTGAAGGACACAGCATACGAGGATGGCTGTAAACACTGTGTGAGCACAGACACAGCTCTACGCATGGCCACAGCAGCAAATCCTTGAAAATGAATCGTTCATTATATCATATATACTCCAAATAAGTCACTTCCAGATATTTGAATATAAATATATGTGGTTATATGATCTCCCACATTTATCAGTAGTTCATTCCAAGAGCACAGGAGTTTGAAAGAAATCAAACTTTTCCTTACAGAGAGGAACTCAGATGATCCTTAATTCTCCTCCAATAACCGGTCTTAACAAGCACACATCACACATTAATCAGACAGACAACAGACAAAACTATGTGTTACATCACATAGTTACAGATTTTCTAAGTTGTGGCTGAAGATGTTCACCAAATGAAATTAAATTAAATGAAAGCCTCTGTTGAAGGCTTCATCTCATCTGACTTTAGGACCTAGCTCAGCTAAGCAGTTCTAGCAATAAAAAGCCAAAACCTGCAAGCAACTTCTCTGATCAGTGAAATTTTGGGATCAGGTCTGTTGAGAGCAATTTGCCTCAGCTGAGTCTCTCAAGGGAGGAATTGTTTCCTTGCACACCAGCAACTCTCTTCCACTTAATAACAACTGAGCTGCCAAAGATTTTTGTAATCCTAAACCAGTCAGTAGGTTTTTTCAGAGGAGAGGCCAGGCCAGCAAATCCTCCTGTGGAATTTTATCTGTGTGCACAAAGTACAAGAGTGCAGCCCAGAGGAGGGGTGGGCACCGCAGTGTGACACACAATGCTGCAATTCCCTGGCAGTGCCCACGCTTGGGGGATTAATTCTGGGCTCCCAAGGCAAACTGAAAGCAGACAAAAATGCATTTGGGGTCAATCCCAATGTTTCCCTCATCAATATTTTGATGTATTTTTTCCCCTTCTTAAACAACTTATCTCAGAGGGCTACCACCACCACTGATGAGCTTGGTCTTGGCCAGCAGTGGGTCTGTTTTGGAGTTGGCTGCTCCACTGGACATAGAACTAGCTTCTTGCACCTCCTCACACAAGTCACCTCTTTAGCCCCTGCCTCCACCACCTCCCCACCCCAGCTACCAAACCTTGTCACACAAACACAACACAGATAAAGAAACTTTACATCTGAAACCTTTTCACCAAACTTTTAAAAACTAGTCGAATGTGTACATTAAGACTGATTTTCTATAAACACATTTAAAATTTAAATTTTTGAAGTTTAGGGTTTTTCCACTATGTGGAAAGAAGATGATGATGCTTACTCCCCCAGAGAAGCCAAAATACAGTTTGTGTTTATTTAAATTAATAACAAATTACATAACTAGTAGAAGTAATTTTATATTGCAGTTTGGGAAGGAAGCAGGACATATTGATACCTTAGGGAAAATACAAAGAATAAAATGTAATTAGTTATATTAATTTTTTTGTATGTACACACTTATTGAAAGTTTTACTAAAGGATAACAACTAGCAAAGACTTTCTAATTGCAACCAAGATATAGCAATAACAATGTTTGGCTGTTGTACATCTTATATCAGGCAGTGCATTTTATGAGGAAATTTTGTGATGGGTCTCAAGTCAGGTCTCAGGAGATGAAGCGTCTTTTGAAAATCCAGGATCCATTCTTGAGCCACTATATTCTCCATTATTAGTCTAACTGATTCTTGATATCTGATGTGGATGTGTGATCAATTCACAATAAGGAAACAGAAGCTCTGTCCTAAAAAAAGAAAAAGGGAATATTGTTCAAAACTCTCTTTTCCCAATGAATATTCACAGCACTCTACAACTGACTTCTGTTTGTATTCAGTGTCATTCTTGGCTTCTCCAAAAATATGATTTTATCTGAATGCAAGAAACATTGTAGAAGTAAACCTTGCTGGCCACTCACAGATAATTTCAGGTATCTCCTGCTAGTGATGGTACCAAAGTACATCTTGGCTCTGCTTCAGAGCTGATCTCCCTGCACACCTTTGAGCACCTCTGCAGACTGCAGCAGCCAGCATATGCCCATGGTCTGGCTGCATGGGGCAGCTGGGACTTTTTTCCTATGCTAGAGGATCTTTCGGACACAGTGTAGAGCTACCAAAACCCCTGCAGCTGCCGCAGAGGTGTGACAGTCCTGAAATCTTGGAGATGTTTCTCAGTCTGGGGAGACCTGGGAGTGTTTGTGGCAGAGCTAGCAAACAGCTTAGACTAACAGAATATTTTCAGAGTTAATTTCTTTCTGAATTTGGCACTGAAAGATTTCTTAATTTTCATGTATTTTCATATCGATTAAGACACAGTATTAAGCAACTGTTTTCCTCTGTAACAAATGCTGTGAAGATAAACTCTCTGTATCAACACTGGTAGACATGATCTGCACAGCAAAAGATCATAAGGTTTTCCTTATTCAAAGACTACAGGTCCACTTAACTGCTGAGTCTTCATCAGACCTGGATGGTACCACTTTAGAAACTTTTTTTTTTTTGGAAACAACATGTTGATAAATCTTACAAGCTTCATTTTTCTTCTTATATTTCTTCCACCGACTTTTTTTCAAACTGAATCAATACCACTGAATGCAAAGGCAACCTGTGTAATTGTAATTACTATTTTTAGTTGTACTATGAAGAAATATACACTTTCAGTGTTGTCATCAATATTAAAAACATACATATGAATCTCTTTTGGAGATCAAATAAAATATGAATATATTGACAGTGTACTTCAGGGCTAAACATCAAAATGTGTAAGACTAGTTCAGGCATTCAGAAACTGATGCATTGTTTCATCTTTATTTTTCAGAAATACAACTTAAAACCTCAGCCTTAATAAATGCAAATAATGAGTGCCCCTCCAGAATTTCTTGAAATGTTCTTGTCCAGAATAATCAAATTTAATTTATCTGATTGAAGAAAGCAAAATTCCCCCCATGTGAGCAGAAGCTCGAGTTTTTAGTCAGTACTACAGAATTTCCAAAATACCATCAAGAACACCTATCCTTACTAAATGACTCTCCAGTTTTTCCATGAACTTGGACCAAAATCCACAGTTAATAGTCAGTCTTTCCCCAGCCTATAACTCTGGGCACTAATTTGAGCTAACTCTGCTACAGGAAGATAGGTTATTTTTTCCCCTTCCTTTGGCAGGTTATTTTAAGGTGTCCATTCGAATTTTTGGCACTACATCAAATCTTTCTGTAGAAGAGCTATTCTCCACAGGATTCTTAAATAACTCTTTGTATACTTCATTCTCCACAAAATGTAAATTTTCCACTATCCTATTGCTGTAATCTTCCACAATGTTCTTGACAGCCTTCTTGGCTCTGCCTTACCAGAAGAAAGGAGTTTATTAATTTGTTTTGTCTTGATAATTTTTTCACCACAAAGGAGTTGGCAGCCTTTGGTACGCAGAGCTTGCTTTGCAGCAGTAAAAAGAAGAGCAGTAGCTGTGGCTGGACTGTGAAACTATATACAGTTTACAGCTCTGTATTTCATGGGAAAAAGAAATCTAATAACTGCAGCAATTATAATCATGTCAATGAGGTGTGCAGTGACATTTTATAATGCAGGAAGATTTTCAGACTGACCTTGACTCCAAGCATCCTTGTGTGACAAAAAAATGCCCCTGAATGGTCCCTGTCTGAAATGTCCTGTGAAGATTAATAAGGATCCGTTTTGTTGGTCTTTTTTCACAAAGGCTGCCATCTTACTGCAAAAATTCCCTCTATCATCATGTCTCTCTGGACAACAAGGTGCTGCTAAATGGCAGTCACATTTTATAAGCTCAGAAAACTGAAGTAATGTAGCAATATAAAGCAATTCACCAGGAAAATCCACAATGCAACTAATCTGTTCTCCCAATTTTAGATGCTTTATTTCTCTTTAGTGCCTTACCCAAGGTCTGAAATGCAGTGCTACTTCAGGTAACCCCAGCTGGAGCAAGGCACTCAGGGAAAGTGAAGAATTCTGACCTGAGCTTCACAGGATTCAGGCTGTGTCCAGCAATTTTTCCTCTGCAGTGTAAATTATCTTATTGTCTCAGCTCAGAACACTGGGAAAGCAAAACATTTAGAAATAGGGTATCATGTCCAACTTACCATCATAATTGTTTTGGAGGAGTGAGACAACTGCTGTGCTTTTTCTGCTTATCCAGGAATTAAACTGCCATTTTGGATTTTAAAACAAATTAATCATGGATCCAATCAGTTTTGATCAGTAAGCAAATGTTTCATTCCGTTCCTTGTGTAACTTTATTGAAAGCAGGAGTCAGATTCTTAAGATTTTTTGGTTGAATGTTTGGTTTTGAGAGCTATTGCCTTCCAGAAACAGCTGTTTAAGACGTCAACGTGTGCTGGCTAAGGCAAGCACAGCAAAACTCCCAGGCAGTGAACTGAAACCTCTGCCCTGGGGAGATGGCAGCTTTCCTCATAGAACACAAGATCATAATATCATTGTTTCCTTCAGTTTTTCAGTCTCTGAGAAGGCTTCAAACTGCTGTCCTAAAAGAAGGGATCCCTTGCCAGAAGGCACTGAGAGAGATAACAGGCGAGACTGGACTCTCAGCAAGGAAGATTGAAGGACATTTGCTGAAATTCCTACAAATCAGGAACTCATAGCTCGTCTTGTGGAAGGAGAAGACTTCAGTGTGTTTTCTTGCCCCTGCACAGAATTCAGAGCAGCTAGTAGGATTAAACACTTACCACTTCTGCTGCACTAACAATTTTTGCCATCTGTATGTTGACAGCCTGAGCTTTATAACATTCAGTGTAATAATTGTCTCTGGGAGCTGAAAGATGACTGAAATATAAGCATTTATAAAATTAGCATTTTCCGAATCACTGTGCCATGAAACAGTCACTTAAGCTAACTAGAAAAAAAGATACCAGTTCAGAAGTTCATGTGAACTTGAAAACAATCGAGAAAAGAAGATCATACAATTAGGTCTGCAAACATCTCATTCTGTTCTGTTGAATCAGTACTCCAGTGGGACAAATGGCTCAAAACTGTGCTAGAAAGCCCCAGAAAAAGAGCCAAATCCATTTCAGACTCAGTTTATACCCCTACTAAGCCAGACAAGGGCTTGCCCAAACAATTAGTGCAGGCCCTTATTAAACAGGCAACTGCCTTGTAGATAATGGAACAGTGAAAGCCTGTTAGCCAACCTTGAACATCAGGTGTGAGTGGAAATAGCGGCATGGAAAGGCCAACAGCTCCACACAGACTTTCAGGATGAATGGAAATAATCAATTTTACCAGCAGTTGCAGCTCAGCACCGCTGAATTTAAGTCAGTCCCCAGCTCTTCAGGCCTTGAAATAACTGTGCAAAATTGTATGGTAGTTATTAACACTGCTGGGGAAAGTAATGTTCTAAGAACTTCTCAACAGGTTCATCTGTTCTTTTCTTGATCTTCTTCCTGCTTTAAAAAGGCTGATGACAAACAGAGGATTATACTCTTTTGCCTTTTGAGAGATCCTGTGTATTGAAGCTGCAGCTCAACCATCTGTGAAGCTTTTCAGAAATCTTCAGCACTGCAGCAAAATTTAGCGTGGATTAGCTTCCAGCTGGGAAAATAATAGAAGTCTTGTGCCTTTATTCATGGGAGAACAAATACATGGATATTTCTACACAAAATGGTAGCAATTTCTTTTCTGTGGATAAATAATTGATGATAACTTGGTGTAGGGAATGGTGGTAATGATTTTGAAATTCAGCTCTATACCTGCAGCATGGTATGCTTAAATCTTTTGGCCTCATACATATATTTAGCCTTACTCCTTCAACCCAGAAGAGCAGACAAATTACTGCAGTGAGCATTTTTATCTGAAACTTTATTTCTAGGTTGCTACAGCATTTGGAGCAGCTAAAGTTAGAGAGAAAGAGAAATAAAATCTTGGGGTTACATTCTATGGCCTTTTACAGACTGTTTAAATTCTTGCAGATCAAAGCGCCATGTAGCCACTGTGAATTACACTGGAAACAAGCAAAACCTGTGATTGCCTTAGCCAAAAATTTAAGGTGATGCCTGTAACAGTTTTACCGTTTTGGCTCAGGCTAAGCATGCTTAAAAAAAAATTATGCACCTCGTGCTCCTACAGCAGCCCCCTTGCACAGAGCCCTTTCAGGAAGTTTGTGATAATCTCAGGAGTTCCTTCTTTTTCCAGAGAAAAAGAACACTACGCCAGGTCCTCAGCATCACAAAAAAAAATCAAGCTCCATGAGGGTCTTACAGAACAAGCTACCCATTGCTGTCAGGGGGGGCTTGGGCAGGTCAGGACCCAGACAGGGATCTGGCAGAGCTAACAGTTTACAGCTAAGCAAGGGAGTTGGCAGGACCCTGCATTGAGCTTTGTGTTCCTCAATGAAAAGAAGCCACAGAAGCATGTTTTCTTATTGAACTTGGGTATTTATGATGGATATGCACTTTTGAAAGCTCTGTCAGGTAAGAGAATACCATTTTTACATGACATTTTTTCTGAGGTAGCTTTGACATTTCTTATAGAATGCTAGTATACTTTAAGCATCCTTGGTTCTTGTGATGACTTGGTTTTACTGGTGCTCTAGTTGCTACTTCTGTCCCAGCAAGTCAGTTCTCAAAGCCATTGCCAGTGAAGAGCATTTTAACCAGTTCTCTGGTTCATGATGTGGTTAAACTGGGGGTTAAATTCTGCCTTCAGAAATCCTGTTGGAGAAGGTGAAAAAACCAACTTATTTGTCGCTGAAAGGTTTGAGCACAAAGTACAGGTTATGTACCTGCTATGTAAACTGGGAAGTATGAATGCCCAAGCTCTGCTTTTTTTCTTCCATGGTTGTAATTTTTTAGCTGTTTTGCCAAGGTATTATGCTTGCACCTGACACGTTGTACTCTAGTATGGGAGGAATAAGTCTGAAATGTTGTCCCAGAATATCCCTCTCTCTCAACATCTAGGGTTTTTTCAGTAGGTGCAGAAAACTTCACTGTTGGGTAGGATAGAAAATGGTCCACCCTAATTTTTTTCTATCTGGCGGAAACACTGAGGGAAATGAAAGTACTTGTGCAAGGGTATGGGGAGTGCAGGGGGAAAGTAAGGAGTGAAACAATTCATATATTTACTTTCTGGGATGAGGAAATGAATGATATTCCACAACACTCCAGTTGATAGTATCACAGTGCTATCTGATTAGAAGAGGAAGCATTTATGTTAATGATCTTATTTTGTTATTCAATTTCTTTCAAACTCTACCATCTGTTTTAAAATTCATGTTTCTCTCAGGACTCTAATAAGCACGTGTGATTTAATGTTGCATGCTAGTCACCAGTATCTCTACTGATTTAAATGAAAATTGTATTCTGCCTCAGTCTCATCTTCTAGATCTGGTCCTTGCTTGAATTACAGTTTCTGGAAACTGCTGGAGAGAGAAAGATTTATAGCAAGATATGCTTGCCTGTCTCTTTGCTTTATTTGGAAATGATCTGTCAAAAATGAGGCTGAACTCTGTAATGTTTGGAATTGTGTTTTGGGCATTTATGGTAGGCCAGTGTCTGGCTTTCATCATTAGTTGCTGCATGGCAATTTTCATGATTAAAAGTGGCATTGTTTGGGCATTTGTTTCAGTTTATAAGTGAAAATTTATCTGGCTATTACTAAACACAAGTGTTCCAAAATGGGAAGTTAATTTGTGGGTGAATGTGAAGTTTCTTCCCCAGCAAGGAAGTCTGTGGTTTTGAACAGTTTCATGAAACTCTTATTAATGAGGTGATGGTGAATGCTTTGCATTCAGGTTTTGTACAAAATTTTTAATACCTAAGACCTTCAATGGCTATGACACAAAACTAGTCTGATGGTGGAAGATTTCAGCAACATCATACCCCCTCCCTGGAACCTGAGAGTTTAAGTTTTCATTTAAGACTTTTCTGCAATAAAAGAGCTTGTGTGAAATATGTGTGTGAAGCATTTCTTTATGCAGCTGTTCAAACTGGTGGCATGGAATAGTCAGGGAACAGGAGCAAATATAGGGTCCTCAGCTCAGTCACACAACAGAAACAGAAATTAGAAATTATTTTTTTAATAGCCATGTGAATAGCCACCACTTTCCTCTAGAGCCTGCAATAAGCAAAGAATACAGTCAAATGCTGAACTTGGCTGGTTCCTGCAGATCTCTGATTCACCTCTGCTAAAATTAGCTAATCTTCATTTGTAACTTGTTGCTCAGTAAACAGTAAAAAAACCAAGAAGACAAATCAACACATACATTTTTTTAAGGCAAACTTGAATATTAATGCCATTTACTGGTGTCTGATAATGTCACAAGATGGACTGTGGATTAGCAAGCTGCTGCATTTTGGATCTCTCCATGGTGTCACCTTAGACTCACTGCTGCTGGATGATGTGTGAGAAGATATAAATCCAAAAGAGGGATTTTTTCTGCAGGTTTATATCCCAGTAGACAGTACTGTATTAGACAGTACTTTGTTCTATAGCAGATTCTGGCCAGCATAAAAATGTAAAAGTTAACGTTAACCTTGCCATTTAAACTCTTAGTGACAGACATAATCATTATTAGTTTAACCAATTAAAAAAAAAAAAAACTTCAATAAATATGTATTTTTAAAGTTAAGATATTTCTTTAGTTGTTTTCATGTGAAGCCTTTCTCTCTTTGTTGAGATAATAGTTTTTGCATTGGAAATAACAGCTGCACTAGCCAAGAGAGCTATAACAGGTTTTATGCAACAGAAAAATAGACACATTTTCCCAAAACTGTGGATTCTTTTTCCTGGAAGAGTGACCCTTAACTCAGTTTTAGCTCAGTTCAAGTCATAGTTGGACATTAATACTAAGCAGCTGAAGAAAATCCCTGGATTTGCATTTTTATGTCTTTTTTAGCACCAAAAAAGCTCATCATGAGTAAGTTCATTTGAATGTGGTAATAAAATTTAATCAAATAGAATAGAAATAACTGTCTTTAATTCTGAATGTTAGAAATCATATACAAGTCTTACATCTTAAAAAAACTAATTTGCAAAGAGGATTAGATGGGATCTTCTAATGCTCATTCCATTTCATCTGCTTTACTAATAAACTATAAATACTCATTCAAATTATGTCAGGCTCTCTGTGCACCTGATCCCAAGAGATGCTAATTTTCTGGACCCATGTGGACCACCACTGATGTCCTGCTCTAGCATCATTCCTGCTTTCTGAGCTGACTGCTTTAGCCAGAGCTCTTCTGCCCTCTCTTGTCCTGGCTTTGATTATATGCAGTCAGTGTTTTTTCCAAGCTGGCCTCCAGCACATTGCAGTTCCTTTGATGTTCATGCTACAAAAGGATGCTGCCGCAGATTTCACATGGCATCAAGCCTGTGGTGACGTGCCTGTACTTAAGTTTCTGCTTTGTGTATTCACTTGGGCCTTACATGTGTGCAACTAATTCTGTGTTTCAGGAGGCATTGCATAACATGAAGTGAGATAAAAATTGCAGGTGTTTGTGTCCTGCTGGCAGTCATGGGTGGGGAGAACAATTACATGCACTGAAAAATCTGGGATTTCAACACCAGTACTGAGTGAGTCATGAGCAATGTAACCACAGCAAAAATTTGTCCACTCAAGGTATCACCAGCCCCCACCATTTGATAATATAGAATGCAGATGAAAATGAGAACTCTGGTTTGGCATGTATCATAGTTGCAAATTGTTACTGAAAATGCCACTATGAGGTGAGACTTGAAATGGATGTGTATGGGAAAACAAAGGGGACAATATGTTAGGGGCGCCTAGTGCAAATGGGACAATGATGGCATGAAATTACTACTGCTGCCTCTGAGATACTTTCATTCAGCTAACAGGAGTACAGAAACAAGCTGGAAAGCATATTTCATGTTACTCCATCCAGGCAGTTTTCCTTTTAGTGGTTTTTACAACACTACAGTGCAGTACTATGCCAATAAATAAGACTGATAGCCAGTCTTCTGGAACTAAGTGCCTCAGCAATTATGCAGGATAGCTCACTAGTTTTCCTGGGCCTGACAGAAATAGGTTCTGAGCTACATGTGGCACCTTTGGAGCAGCAGCATACCCTGAGGGCTTCTAACTGTACAAACACAGGGGCACATCCAGTCGTCGATTGGGGAAACTCAGGAAGTCATGAAGGAAGAAAACAGCTAGAAGTTGTTTGCACAGAAGAACAGCTCATCTGGTGACCATTACCATTACCATCAGCCTCCCATGGAGATTTTCCTCAAGAAAGTGGGAGTCATTGCTTGAGATGAGAGGGACAGCATTGCTGGAGAAGGTTTGGTGCTGGCGAATTGTTCTTATCTGGGAGAGACCAAGGAGAGTTATAGATTTGGTAAGTCAGAAGCAGTGGCCTTGCTGACTGGGGCAGGCAGAGCCGAGAAATTTCCCTGTGTTTGTGTGTCTCTGCTGCTGTATTTGACAGATGGCTCTGCTCAGACAACTTGTAAAGACAAATAGAAACAGTCTTGGAAAAGTGGGAGGAAAACTAAATGGATGAAAAATACCCAGAGAGTCCTGTGTTCATCAAACCATGCACTTACTGCAATATTACAAACTTCTGAGACACTTCAAATTGCATTAAAATAATATGCAGCATGCTTTGTACATTTCTCTTCTGGTTTTTGAGACGCCAGGGTTCCCCTGAGGCATCTTTACAAGTTTCCTTTGTAACTAGCTCAGTAGGAAAACATTCCTTAATTGGTTAAGTAAGAGAGGGGAGGGGCAATAGAGAGTGATTTTTTTTTTTAGCTCCAGCAGCCAAAGCTCAAAGCAAACCCCATGACAAAAAGTTTCAACATATTGATAGAAGCTGGTGGTGTTGGGGTTTGAATCAATTACGTATGGACACGGGGAAAAAAAAGGATTAGCTCTTTCTTTTAATAAAGGGAGGTGGGGGCAAGATTACTGCCTGTAAACTTCAGCAATGTAAGCTGTCTCAGGAAGAGCACAGAGGAGTAAAACTGGCCGTCATTAAACCTTGGTTGGAAAATGTAAGAAAGTCCTAATTCAGAAAACCTAAGCTCTGGGAAAAATCCTTGTCATAGTAACTGAGCGGTGGTGGTCAGCAAGAAGAAGGGGGCTTGGCTCGTGGCGGGAATAGAATTGGGTGCTCCACTCCCTTCATTAGCATCTTTAAAGGTTTCGTGGTCTTCCTAAAAAGAGAAATCTCTATTGTGGCAGCTGCCTGGTGGTGCTTATTTGAAAAGAGCAAAGAGTTGCTAAATCAAGTCAGAAATATTTCAACTGTCTCATTTTATCTCCATATTAAGAGAACGAAAGTTTCTTTGAGACACAAACCAATAGTGGCCTACACAGTACTTAACTATGTATTTAATAAAAAACACAATTATGTTTGTTAGCTTGAATCTTTTGTCAGCATGTCCCAGATCACAATGGGATGCTGATCAGGCATGATATCAGGAGATGTAAAAAACATAGAAGAAGAATAATTTTAACTTGTTTAATTCTAGCTTGTGTCTCTGCTGTAGTTCTGTTTAAATCATTAAATACTTCACTGATTTCTATTTTCTGGGCATATCAAACAAATATTCTTTGGAATAACTTGTGAAAGAAGAAACTGGATTTCAGCTATGCCCTCTAAATGAAACTTGTACAATCACTTGCTACAAATTTTAGTGTAGTAAATGCAATTAATATTGTGATGTGACTCAGAAGTGACTTTTCCCAGTCTTCAGCACATAGGCTTGCTCTCACAAATGTACTGCTCTGAAAAGCTAATGCGAGCTGGACATACTAAAATGAAAAATATAAGCTGATTTCTCCTCACCCCAAGCTGTCACCAGGCTCTTACAAGTTATTACTAAAAATGGTGCAGGTCTTTCAGCCTTCAGGGTTGTGGTGTACATGCCAGCCTACTGCAGAGATACCCTTGCAGCTCTTTACATTATGTACTCCACTGGAAAATTTCACACAAACGAGCACTACCATGTTGCCAACTTTGCAACCCTGGAGCACTTAGTCAGGAATGCAATTTATACCTTTTCAGATACATTAGGAGGAGTACATAAAAGCAATTTTACATGATGTCTTGATTTTAAACATTTAGAGACCCATTTTAATTCAAGTCAGATTAAGGTTAAAGCAAACATATCTTTTACTTATGAAACTCATACAGTTTACAGAGGTTTTGAAAAAGCAGGACAGAACAGAAAGGAAACTGCATGCTGTCAAGATGTTACGAGACAAACTTTAAAGTTTTCTCTTCCCACAGCCCAGTGAAAGGCAGACTTACTCCACATGCATTGCCAGGACTCCTGCTGTACTGAACATCTCTTGTCCTTGAAAAGTAACCATGGGAGGTACCTCAAATTGGGGGCAAAGGGCTGCCTGATAGTTTCGCCTGCCTGTGATTCATGGCTTGAACTGAAGAGAAGGATGCAAGGATGTACTTCAATCTCACACCTTTCACAAATGTTTTATTTCCAAATTTTGTTACCTTCTGGAAATGCTGGTGATGCTGGTCATGGTCAGCTATTGCCATCTTCCATCTGGATAAGCAATGGATTTTATTTGGTTGCTCTACTGTGTTTGGTTTTTCTTCTGTGTGTCTTCATTCAAGTTAGATGGGACCTCTGGAGATCTGTAGTCCAACCCTTGTTCCAACATGCCCAATATCTAAAGTCAAATCAGGCCCTCAGGATCTTGTCCCAGGGAGTTTTGAGTATCTACAAGGATATATTTGACATGCTGCCCAGGCATCCTTTTGCATCCTTAACTAGCTTCCCTGGAGGGGAGGAGAAAGAAAGGTTGTGTAGTAATAAAGTTTTTTCTTTGTACCCTTTAAAGTTTGAGCCTATTTTGCCTTCCTCTTAATCCTATCTCACAGCAGGAAATGCGTAAATAATTCTAGTGGGAGCACTGGTGATTTGGCCAACGCTAAACTCGACAACATAAATTGGTGCATTGGCCAGGAAATCTCAAATGGGCAAATGAAAACCACTTCACTGAATTGGTATTTCTGCCTGGTTAGAACTGTCGCAAAACCGCAACACCTATTTATGGCAGACTACACATCTAGAAGGGGAGGTAAATTATTAAGGGTACAGAGCTACAACTTGCCAAGGTTACTTACATCTAAAGGCTGAATTTGCAGTATCTATGCTAAAACCTATCAATCAAACCCTTTTGGCTCAGGTAAGTATTCCTGATGAAGTCTGAGGGGCAAAACCCACAGTAGATAGTGCTAATGCTGTAGCGGCAATCCCTTGGGAGTTGCTTCCTGCCCCTGACTAGAATAAGCTGACACTCTGAACACAATGGTGCCCTGCACAGCACCAGGTGTGCCTCATTTTTTGCATCCCAGGCTGCTGCAAAATTATAATTCATCTGTCTGGACCAATTAAGTCTGATATTTAGAATGCCTTTTTTTTTTTTCTTGGTCAGATGACTCTCTTAGCCAAAGCGTTAGAATTAGTACTTTTCACATTAATCTTTTAAAAGTTCATTTTCTGTGCCTGTGTGCTGAGACCTCGGTTCAAAGCAACAGCAAGTGTAATAAGTTGTTCCTGCTGGAGAGAAGACAGTTATTCAAAATGTAATGAGAACTGATAGAATCTGCCTGCCTTAGTGCCTTGAAAGGCAGTCTTTATTTCTTTTAAAGCTGGAAGTTAACCAAATCACTACCTTTTGAGCAATCATTGTACATTTGTGAGGTCTTGCATATTTAAGGTCCTTGATCGTCCCTAGGGTTCCCACTAAGGCAGGTATTTCCACGGAGCAGCCTTTGGTTGCCTTGGAGACCTGGCAATGGCAGCATCCCCAGACACTTCTCGGGAGGGCAGCACCCTTCTCTGTGCCCTGGGTTTCACCTGTGTGGGTCAGGATGTGGCTGGTATTGTTCTGTCCCTTGGCTTTCTCTACTAAACTTGTCTTCAAGAGAAAAAAAATCTAAAATAATAAAAAAATCTTCAAGCCAAGCCTTGCTTCTTTGCCCTTTGTCTGGATATTTCAGGGTATGGGAATATAAGCATACATTTGAGGTTTATTCGGTGTGCACATTTTCCAAAAACAGTTGTTATTTTAAACATTTGTCATTGAGTTTTCACTCTGGAAGTCTTTTACTGCATGCAGGCTCTGGTCCATCACAGATGAGCAAAACCATGGCAGACTTGAGACTGATTTTGTCATCCTTTAGGGTTAGTGAATGTAGGCATTCACTTGCTAAAACTTACGAATTAGATGCATAACTGAAATGTTATCGCAGTGAGTGTCTTTGATTACGATATTATAAGTACTTTGTGGGGGAAAAAAAGCTCATTATCACATGAGAGTCTGTTTCTGGAAGAACCTAGCACAGAAGTCACAAGCAAGCCTGTTTTCTTGGTATTTTTTCCCTATGTTATAGGATAATTGCTCAAGACTTCAGGATCTGATCCAGATACAACTTAAGAACGGGCTTTCATGTTTTGAAGGAATATAAGTGATCAGTGTCTTCGTTTTGCTTCTCCAAAATTTTGATTTGTATCAACTGGAAATAATAGATGTAGAATTATCTCTTTATCTCATACTAAATTAGTGCTTAGGCAAATATTCATACTTAGCTTTCTTAATCTTTTCTCTACTCCCTCTAGAACTACCATCCCTTTGACACTTTTCTCCAAGCTATATATGAATGTCTCTGTTTTGAATTATTTTTCCTCAGGAGGAAATTATGAGATTTTCAGGCCAAGACATCATGTTACTGTCTGTCCTGCAACCTTAAATTTTGCTCATTGATGACTGGAACATTTCCAGGTTGAGGACACTTTATTCTCAATATAATAGTGCATTTAGTTTCTCACTTAAATCAGGATTTTAGATGTGTGTTACAAATAAATGTACCAAATTTTTATTTCTGGCTTGGGTTGGTGCTTGCTTTAAATCTTTCTTGTTCACAATCGTTTTGGTTCTCCACTGCTTAGCAGAACAATTAAAGAGGCTGATCTACCTTGAGGGCTGGCAAGGGCTTTGCAGGCCCTCTGTTATCGCTCTCAGCAGGGGATCTGGAATTATCCCAACTCCCTGACACTCTGTCTTTCCTGCAGTCAGATATTTGAAACTTCTCTCCCTCTTTCTCTCAACTCTGTGGTGCATCAAGGACTGTGCTTAACCAGGTCTGGGTACCCTTAGGCCTGTGGGCAACAGGAAGCATCAGGCATGTCCAAGAAGACTGGAAGCTATAAAAGAATGAAAATTCAGAAGCAAAAAGAAGCATGTTTTAATGTGTATTGAATTCTCAATTTGTACATTATAAATAAAACCCAACTCTGACTAATTGGACATAATGCAGGAATGGATGTGAAACAGCATGGAGATAGTGTTGCTGCTCTCTCCCGAGCTAAGCAAGAGACTGGCAGAGGCATTTACACTGTGGTGGGGGCAGCTCAGGCAGGTGAAGAGGTGAAGCTCTGCAGGATGGAAGGCAAGTCTGCAGTGTAGGAAGGGAAATCACCACTAAGATTCCCCTCTTTCATAACTAGGAAAGATCTTGCCCTACTGTCCTAGCCCTGCACCTGCTTTTGAAAAACTTCAATTGAAACCACTTAGAGCTGCTTATACAGGAGCAAAGTTCATAATATAAAACTAAATGGCCATTTCTTTGTTTTACAAATTCTTTAAAGCTTGACAGTCCTTCATCAAGATGATACTCTGGAGAAAGGATTTCTGTTGTGCAGCAAGAGCTTTTTAGAGACAGCAGCTCTCCTGAACATTATGGAAAACTGGGTGTGTCCTGGGTTAGGGAATGCAGCCTGGGACTGCTATAAATGAAGTGGATTTGCATGATGGTCTGTATTTTTCTGCTTGAAATCTCATTTCACAAAGCTGTTCTTCACTTTGGGGATTTTAATGCAATATACATGCCTCTGCCACCAGTTTAATGATGAACTTTAATATACTTCCTAAATACTTTGATTCTAACTTTTTGCACTCTCCTACTTCATTTTCAGGAGAGACTTTGGCTGCATTTGACCTGTTTGTTTTATACATTTCTCCATCCACTCCTTGTATCTTCCAGAACTGGCCAGATAATGAAGACTGAAAGCTTATCAGGTGCTTAATCAATTGCCTGCACACTTAAAATAATTCTACAGATACTGTACTACCACAGTACCTGTTTATAACGTGCATTCATACAAAATATATGCAAAGATCACATGGGACCATTTCTCCACTTGCCAAAGACTTAGAGAAGTGGTAGATGCATTAAACTCTCCATTTGTAAAACAACATCTGTAAAAGATTACTCACCATGAAAAGAACTAGATTACATTTTGAAGAAATTTGTAATGTAAGCTTCCAACAGCACTCTGTTGCTGGGTCTCAAGGATATGAGAAAATATAACAAGTGACAGACACAGCAGAACTGGCAAGAGCCCATGTGCTAATGATGCTGAATTCATATTCAAAGTGATATTCGGGTCCTTATCTCAAAGGCACTCTTAAAGATGGACATAGTCTGTTTGAGTCAGTTTGGAAACACATGAGAGAATATTTTGGTAAGAAACAGTGTAACTAAGAGAAGTTGGCACTGGTTTAAGTAAAGGAATCAGAATAAATATGTTTTGGGACTGTGCTGGGGTTTGGTTTTCTTTTTAAAGAAAAAAAACGTCAGTTGACAAGGAAAAACTATCAAATAGTTTTCACTTAAATACAGTAGTAGACTAAAGCCTACTATGAAAGAATAATTAAGGATCAAGGTCAGGCTGGACGGTGTGCTGATCAACCCGATCTAATTGGAGATGTTCCTGCTCACTTGCAGGGCAGGGTGGACTAGATGATCTTTGAAAGGTCACTTCTGACCCAAAGTATTCAATGAATCTATGACACAGAAAAATATCTGAGGGGGGAAAAATGCCAAGGAAGGCCCACAAAATTATGAATAGCAATGAGGAGAGGAGAATTTAGAGAAAGCTGATGAGAAAGTTCGAGATTCATCCTGGTGAACTATCTTGGAAATCAGGTCAAAAAGAGAAAAAGAGCAAAATAGTGATCATAGTTCAATTTTAGAAGTATTATATCCAAATCTTACCTACACTGAGTTAGATTGGGTAGGATGTTCTCATTTATAGTCAAACATCTGCTTAAAGTGGAATTAAGTATTCTAATAATCTAGCAGGTTTTCAAATGTTACGAAATAGTTATCCGTGTAATGAAATTAAAAATGCCTACTGGTACTTTAGCTCTTTATTCCTACTCTTCTCATATTCTCTGCAACTCCCTCCCATGCAACAGTACTTTATTTTAAATACACTATATTAGAACAAACTGCTTTTTTTTAAATTAATGGTTAAACTACCATGAATATGAGTAAACATTATTTAAAGGCGAATTTTAAAAATGTTTCCTAAAAATCATTGATAAAGTTTTTAACACCATACTGACATGAAGTTTCCTTGAGTTACATTGGTTGCCCTCTTCAGGCTGCTAGTACATATATTTTTCCTTGATTACATGCCTCTCCTACCTCTTCTGACTTCTGTTTGACAAACAGTACACTAGGATGTCAACACATAAAAAAGAAATCTTTTCACTCTGGCTGGCACAAAAAAAAAGGGGTTTTAAATTACTAGTGCTTAGCTTGTAATAATGAAATAACGAGGCTGTTAAAACCTTGTGGGATGTCTGATTAGGTTGTCCTCTGCACTGAAAGCTTTCACTATCCAGAATTGTCTGACATCTCCCTATTTCAGTGGGTTCCCGGAAACTTAGAGAAAAATTACTTAGAAAAAATGAAAACATACCTCATATAGGAGAGTAACTTCTTTTCGTTATGACATACTGGTATGTCATGCAGTTGAAATGGATTTAACAGGCATAAATTCAGCATGAAATGGAACAACATACTTTTCTGGCAAAGTATTCTAGGGTAGGACAACAAAATTCAGCAGACACCCTACTGCAGCAGGAATCTTCTGCTAGCCTTACACCAGCCCTAAAAGCAGATATGCCTGCTTATCAGAGTTTGTAATATGGGTGAAGAAAACTGGAAGCTGAGCTCCCTAAGACTGTAGCATTAACCCATTGGCCAGCTGTGTACAGAAGTATTTGAGGGTTCATGAAACGCCTGCCCTAAATGTAACTGCATGCATTACACCTCCCTTACCCCCTAGCATTAGAAGAGCCTAAATAAGAACTGTTTACACAAATGACAATATCTGAGCTCTTAAAGAATTCCTCTTCAGTATGAGGATGAAAATATTTAATATTCTTAGATTTTTTTAATACACATATTTGTCTAGATTACTTTCTCAGGCAGCCAGACATACTGTCCTGTGAATGCCTGCATTCACATTTATTCTGAACTCTCCAGTGAGAGCACCTGGCTTCATTCCTCTCAGAAACCTAAGAGCAGTGGCTCCACTAGCCACTGAGGTCCTGTAAATTGTAGGCCACATCCCTCCTTCAGGTGAGAGAAATCAGAATCTGGGGAGCAAGCTCTGCTAAACACCCAGCTCTCACCATGACCAGCTTGTGAACTCTGCTGCACAGGTTCACCAGAGCTAAATAGAGCTGAGCTCCATCTGTTCCATGGCTTGCTAGAGTCCCCCTACAAAGCTATTCAGAGTTATTGACTAGTTACTTATCTAGGTGCCACATGTGGTGGTGAAAAGAAAGGCAGGAAAATACAGCTGATAGCTATTACCAGTATCCAGAGCTACTGGTACTAAGAGGTGGCTTGGAAAATCTGTTAAGCTCAAAGCCAGAGTGGTTATCTGGAGGTTAGGAAATACCCTCTGAATGCTGGAGAAATCAAGTATTTTTGCAATAAAGTACTGTGCCTGTTTAAAGTTAGGACACCCTGCTCCAATTTATATTGCAAGATTCAGCGTGTTGTGGACTTCAACGCCTTTCTGGAAGATATGCTTTCATTGGCTGTTACCGGGCTTGCTCCTGGGCCATATGTGAAATGGCATGATGTGGAGTGCTGGACAAACTGGGTCATGTGTCTGTTCTTGACTAGGATGAACAGATAAAATAAATATGATTTTATGGTAGCAGAAAACTGTATGATTTTTTTAAAGGAAAAATATGTAGTGAAAGTTTCATCAAAATACATACTTTAAAGAACGTTCAGGCAGTTTTCTCTCATGAATGTTGCTTTAGATAGCAGAGGTGAGATTTTGGAGGATGGGGAGTTGTCTTTTTTATGGTTTTGTCTAGTTTAAAGAAAAAAAACAAAACCCATTCACCAGTGTTCCTATGATCACTCTTTTTCACCCTAAAACTTTGAAAGCTGCTCCACACCCCTCCTTAAAAAGCTAGTGCTACAAACCAGCTGTTAACCATTTTCTGACCTACCTCCAACTGTGGCACAAAAACAGCACATTAAAAAACAAACATTTTGGATTCCATGAATAGCACATTCAGTTTTCTTCAGAAGAGATAACTGGAATTTAGCACTTAGACCTTTTTGTATGGTACTCCAAATCTGTTGTCATCTTGTAGGGATCCTGAGCTGTTTTTTGCTTACACTCAAGGTCTTCTTTGCTTTTGAAGTTTCTGAAGCATCTCCTCCTCCTCCTCAGTCAGGACTACTTAATTCCTGGAAGACTGATTGTAATAGCTTCCTGCCCTCAGCCCAGATACACTTTCCCAAGAGATGCTGTTCTTCCTCAATTATGCTGAAGTTGCCAATGTTAAATTAGGTACCTACAAACAACAGTGATCCTTATCACATTGAAAAAAAAAAAAAAGGGCAAGTAGGAAAGAGTTATAGGTCTCTTCCTTCATGTGTCTGAATCTAGCCTCCTACTTGTCTCCTCTAGGAATGTGTTACAAGTACTAAATTCTGCCTGTGAAAAGGTTATTTGGAAATGGGAAAAACTGTTCTTCCCCTACCTTGCTGTAAAATCCATAGAGCAGACAGAAAGGCCTGGCTACTGCAGGGACCGATATCTGCATGAATTTTGTTCTCATATACTAGTGAATACTTCCCTCTGCAGGAAGCTTTAAATTGATAGCAGCCACAGCCTCAGGCAGTGCAGAAAAAAATGCTCAAAGCCTGAAGTGGGATCTCGTGGAAGACATTTGTGTTCTTAAAATTCTTGAAATTTCACCTACGTTCAAGCAGTACATAAGATTTTCTTTCCATTCCCTTGAGCAGCTATTTCCATTCTAGAATTCTAAAAATTCAACCTCATTTGACAGTTGGTTGAATTTTGATTGTTATATGCTTCTCCATGGTAGTTGTGCAGAATCTGTATTTTTGGAAAAGGCCTGTCCCATCTGGATCCCACGTCCCTGGTGCTATTCCTGATAGCAGGTGCCATCCTGGTGGCTTAAGCACTTTCATGGCAGCATGTGCCTGGCTCCTGAGGAGGTTAAGGGTTACTAACACAGTATGTGATTAAGCCATTTTACTCTTTCTGTCTCTTACAGTTTAGCCATGGACAACATGGAATGATTTCTATCCATGGGGGGTTCCTTGTTAGTATGGTGAACAACTATGGGTACTTTCTCTACTATGGGTAGTAGAGAAAGGAGCCATCAATGACTGCTTGAATCCTTCCCTTTTCCTGGCTGTCTGGGGCATGTTCAGGCTCTAACTGCAGGAAAGCTGTATTTGAGACTGCTGGATCATTACCTGTTTTCTTTCCTCTGGCTGTCCACTAAGTTGGACACTAAATAGTGAGAAGAGATGATAAATTAATCATTCTTTGTTATACATGGAAACTACTGTCAAAAAATTTGCTGAAAGAGAAGATGTAGAACAACTGACTTCTTGGGGACTGCTTTTACCTCAAGAGTGTGCATTAACCTAGTATCTTCCAGATGACTTGCTCTTTAATTCTGTTTCATATTTAATAGAAATTTCCATTAATTTACTAACTTGTGTTTGTTGTTATATAAGAGTTAACTTCGGGTGTTTTGGTTTTGGTTCCCCCATCCCTATTTACTTTTCCCTTCCCGTGAAAAAACAAGATAGTAGTAATGAGGGAGGAGGAAAAAAAAAGGCAAATAGATGAAAATGGTAAGAATAAAGACTTCACTTTCATACTTAAGGCAAGGTTTTGATGTAGTGGGTGTAGCTCTAAGTAACAGAACTTTACCTCACCAAAGTCTACTCTCTTTCACCCCTACTTTCAGAAGGACTTTTAGTTTCTACACCAGTTACAAAACAGGGTCATAGACCAATTTACTTCTTATGTTATACAAAAGTAATGTAAAAACAAAAAAAGCAACACTGTGTTTTGTCACAACATTTTCAGAAGAAATACATGGTGCTTTATTTTCCAAAGGTTAATAAGCTCCAGTGAGATTTTTATAAGCATGAAAAATATGCTTGCAATTTTGCACACTGATATTTCTAATGATGTGTTCTAAATAAACTTCAAAAAGCCTGTATTACAGCAACTACATGCTACTGCTGATTCAGCTGCTTATTCCTTGCACCGCTGTTCTTAGCTGCAGAACAAAGACAAATTCTGCCTGAGGGTTGTATTTGGTTGGCATCAGCCTAGTACTCACTACACTCAGATGCTTGATAATGGTTTAGTACTGTCACAAATGTTGGAAATACCAAAAATAATTGCCAAGATACATGCTCATGTTAATAATGATGGGATTTGCCAGTTTGGGGATTTGATTTGCCTCAAAGACATGAGCACAGTTGGAAATCTGATCAAAAAGGAAATTACACACCTGAAAAATGCAATCCCCTGGCTTTCTACAGTACTGGGCAGTACCTCCTTTTGTAGCTCCTGAGGACGTACTTTTGTTTGCAGCTCTTCTGGTATTCACTGTAATATTATGCAATTGTTGCGCACCTTGGCCCACAGCTTCCTTAAACAGCTAATAATACCAATTTTACCTAGGTTTCCGTGGTCCAGATTTCCAAATGAAATGCAAAAACCTGAGCCTTCATCAAGACACTTGAAAAATAAAATGAAGCTTATTTCAGCAGTCTAGTCTGTAGACTAGAATTCTCAGGCTGCCAGGAAAATACGTTTAAATTATCAACCTGGTATCTTATCAGCATTATACTGTATCATTCTATCATAAATACTGATTTTTGTCTTGGCCTTAGAAACCACTTGGTTTAACCATGGATTAAACAAGTTCCTTGTTCCCTTTACTCAAGAGTTTTTTAGGGAATCTTAACCTTTTAACAACTTTCATATGCAATAAAAGCTAATCAACCAACTTGCTTTTCAAGAACTACTTTTCTTTTTTCAAGGTTTCACTCAGCCACTTAATCACTCTTCCTTTTGTTCAGCAAAGCACTGGAGCCTCTGGCCAAATATTCTTATTACTGAAAGCAAAGTGAATCCTGCAAAGTAAGTTTGTGAAGGTACTATGTCTAAAATAATAATTTATTTTTATTTTACACACACCAAATATGAACAGCATAAATTTAATATAAATGTTAATTCATGTACAGAAGTCAAACACATTATTTCAACATTAGAAATTGCAACACGTAAAAGAATTATTATGTAGCTAATATCAAATGCAAATAAAATGAAACTGCTGTAACTGCACCAAAATTACCAGCAAAAAGGACAATTTAATATGGTGATGAAATACACTGAACCAAAATACATAGTGGACCACAACGGTTGATTGCTTTTAAGAAAAATTATTCAACTTGAAATCTTTCCATTGCATTGTTTTCTGTCTACATAATATTCCTTTCTGAGAAACAATTTTCAGATACAACAGCTTACAAACAATACTTGCATAGGTGAGGCCCTTAGACATTTTAACCACTTGGCCCACTCCTTGTCAATGAACTGAAACTATGTATAAAATTCCAAAAGTTAGAATGGTCTACAGTATTAGTTTCAGATTGTTAAGAAGGTTAAAAAAAAGGTTGTTTTTGTCATTCAATAAATAAAGCACTTGACTGAGAAATGCCAAATAGTCACAATAAAAATAAAGATGGATCACTCAAAATGAATTACATATATCTGATTTTAAAAATCAAAAACTATTTTCAGTTTAATGCTAAACAAAGTTTTTAAGAAGAACATGGCCTGATTAGAAAGTGAGCAAGCTGCTGTTCCACATGGGTATTACAGGCAAGCACAAGTGCTAGTTTCAAGGGAGAGCCTGGATAAAAGTAAGGCCTTTATGAATGTGAAAGCACACGCATCCCAACAGGGAGGTGCTAACAACAGGAAATACAACCTAGTGAGCTGTACACAAAAATACATGTAATCTGTATCTGTCGAGATTTTTTGGCTGTTTTTGTCTTCAAGAATTAACTAAGGTATTGAGCCTTAGTGTTATGGCTACAGCAATGTAGCCTGATGGTACAATCATGTAAAGTCCTTCAAAATACAAGTTTTCCATTGATGTACTGTTATATCAGAAGCAAAGATTTTACTGGACCTGTTCTTCCTATAAAATTTTGCATCAAGTTAATGGAAGCAAACTTGAGGATAGTATTTAAGTTTCATATTATGCATGTTTATGTACGAAAAGGCAAGGTTGCCAGAATGGTGTTTATTGTTTTGTTGGTGGAATTTTTTTAATATTTAAGATTTATTACATACAACAGAAGCTGAAAAATTTTTGAGTGAAAATACAAGAATAGGAATTGTGGCAAATTGTTTCAACACTAAATATAAATTACTGTTGTATAGACTATTACAGGTAATAAAAATCTTTTAAACTAATTGTATTTTAAAACCCAAATTTAATCAAACTAACCAAAACAATTTAACATTCAATTTCACTAATCTTTAAATTGAAATGCTTAATACACATGCTTTGAAAAATTACTCATCAATAAACATGGAATGTCAATTTCCAGTAATTATGTATCAGTGGGCTGTTCTTTTTCTTTTCATTACAAGATCCAAAGCAAAAATTCCAAACTCCTCTTCTTCAGAAATATTCAAACCAAGTAGGGTGTACAATTGGCTGCGGAAAGAGAGGGGCAGGAGGAAGGAGACTTTAATTTCAGCAAACATACTGCATTATCCATTTCAAGATGGACTTAACTATTAAGAACTTAAGATAATGGTGTAACAAAAGCATTCACAGTCTTATGCCAATGTTGCATTCTTCACTTTCCTCTGCAGAACTAACTCAAAATAATTAAGAAAATGTTTAGTCAACTTCTCAAAAGACTTTTTTTCCTAAGAGCCTTATAGTTTTAAGAGACCCCACTCTTCAGTACTGAATGCATTTTCTCATCAGATAGATACACACACACACATTTTTAACTGAACTTCATAATAATAACCCTTTGTTTCACCTTCACTGAATACAAAATATTAATGCCGACTACCCTCAAGTGCACATTAGATCGTTTTTACGAGCTGTATTAGCTACATACATTATACATATCCTTGCAGCAGTCATTCATATTGCGTATTTAACACTTTAGATCAGAGTCTACACTCAACAAAGCACCAAGTTCTGCCTGATGTACACTGCATAGATAAAACCCAACTTCGTTCTGATCATCAGTGGAGTAGAAAATGTTCGTTATATCCTGTTTTGAAGTGACTGACTCTACAGAAGGCAGACATCTTATTTCACAGATAAATATGGTTCAACATTGTTGTATCTGTCTTACTTACTCTTTTCCAAGTTCTCTTCCATAGGACAAGATTTACAAATTTGTTTTTGTTAGCAGAAGCTGAAAAATAACTGAATCTTTGGGAAATATTCTTGTGTGCCTGAGATTAGAAGCTTCTAGCAGTAAAGTTAACACAGAGCATGGATTTAATGCCACTTTCAAGCTGCCTTGTAAGCTTTCAAACATCATCCTCAAGGCATTAAAAAAAAAAAAAAAAAAAAAAGATGCCTCAGAAGTGACAGATATACACACTTAAATTAATCTAGAATAGCCTATTCAAAAAAAAGTCAGAGGAGGCAAGAGTCTCCTATACATGAAACTGACTAGCCAAAAAATAGTCCAAGTCTTCCAGAATAGAAAGAGTTCCCACTCCTGTACATAAATTTAAACCCAAGCTGGAAAGGCAAATAATTAAGAAATTACTGAAAAATGACTCAGGGTCAAAACCATAACCCTCCGTTGTCCTGCACAACCAACAAGAACATCAGACTGTGTGATCCATCAGCATGTACAGGGCAGTAGAGACATGGTCTCCTTTGGAAAAAACAACAGAGAATCGCTACAAGCCTTCTTAGAGCTGTGTCGGTGAGGAAAGTACAACTTCTCTAATGAACAGTGCAAACAGTACAGCCAAGACAATGCCTTTGAGAGGGCAAAAAGCTGCAATGAACAATCCTGAGAGGCTTACTCACCTTTACTATCCCACCATGCTGCATTCAGGGACAGTAGTGTTATATATGCTTGCTCGGGGGCTGTAAGAAAAAAACATGTGTAAGTCATCTGATAAATATTTCAGACTTGGTAACTGTTAAAAAACTTCTTATACTACATTCTGAGCCTTTCTAAAGATGACTAAAAACCCCCAAACCATGAATTATCGCTTATCATCTGTATTTGCTAAAAAAAGCCAGCAACTTCTGTATTTTTTTCAAACATCTTACAATTTGTGGCTGTTGACTATACTAAGAGCAATATAATTAACTTTTGCTTGATAAAGCAAACCAAGGCAACGTTTAAGGAAAGAAAATTCCTACAACAAAACACAAAAACCATCTCACTTGAACTTTAGGTTTGATGTCCAAAATCTAGAACAGCAAACTGCAGATACTTTCGTTCTGAGACACAGATGCTAAATGCAGACTCTTGAACTAGCCTGTAAAAGTTTTATCTGTGACTTGTAAATTGCTACTGCATGCAGTATTTAAGATGTTCAAACAAGTTAATTCATAGTAGCAAGATAAATTCCTGCTCCACCAATTTAAGTACCATTTATTATAAAATTTACATGTGGGGAACTGGAAGGAAACTATTATCTGCTATAATTGTTATTAAAAGGCTTTTTCTTGAAGATTTACTAGTATATTTTCTTACAAATACTTTAAAGTATTCTCTCCTACCTAGAAAAATAATTTCATAAATTGTCTCTGAGGGAGATGTAACATGAAAGAGCATGTGTGAAAGTGCAAAGAATGCCCTATAGGGAAACATCCATTTAAAACTTGGCAGATTCCTGAAACAGGAACCTTTACTGAAACTTTTCCCATTTTTCGCCATCACTCTTAAGTCAAACTCGGTAGGGAGAGAATTTCCCAGGACTCAGCCTTTGCTATAGAGAGTACTATCTTTAGGACTAGAAATAGGTTTTGACATGTTCTGGTATCTCCTTAAACCAGTGGAATTTCACCAGCAGCAAGTGAAAACAAACCAACCACGCAACAGTTTTCAAAAAAAGGCTCTGCATTTCCAGGCTCCAGATGTTTACTCTGATCAAAGAAAGTGAGGTGGGAGTTCTCCAACAATTCAGAGCATATCTGTGCAATTTCACATTTTCCTCTGCCTGTACTTTGAAGACATGTGGATGAGCCAGTTTGATTCCATAAGCTACAAACCTACATCACGGATGCAAAGGATCTGAATGATAACAACACCTCCTATTTCGGATTGACTTTGCACTAAGACTGTTTCTGGACCAGAAGTGAATATCAAATATGTGCTAATTACACAGCTATACAGTCTCTGAACTCATAGTTAGCCAGCCTCCAGCACAGGCAAGAGCAAGACGACTTACATGTTCTTCTAACTGGATGCGACATTTAACAGCGAAGCACCATTTTGCAACTGACATTAAGGTGTTACGTAACTCTTGAAGACACAGACTTATTTGTGAAGAAATGTGCCTCAAAATAATGGTAGAGGTATTAAGTCTTCTACAGGACATTTAGGTGTTTCTCTATTCTGTTCCCTATCCCCCCACTCCTCCCCATGACAACATTCACCTTCTGAGATTTCAACACGTAGCACTGCTCCCCTTCACAAATGGACACCCAGACATGTGATTTTCACATTTAGCCAAGCCTGAGTGTTTTCACTTCCTTGATCTATTGGTGATTTATCTAGTAACATTAAAATATAGCTTATTAATCTTTCCCTGACATCATAGTTTTCTGTTTTCTAAGAATCATCATTTTCAAAATATTCAGGTGACACCAAGTGGCTAGTTTTTGTACTGCTGGCTGCTTAAGACTGCTGTGTACCAGTACTATATAAACTTGTGTAAAAACTAAGAATTCTGTAATGTGTGAAAGGAAATACAGAAACACATACCACAGGAAAAAAAAAAAAAAAAAGAAGCCCAAATGCCTTGAGATTATGAATCAAAGCACCCCTTTCTCATTTACTTACCTTAAACTATTTATATGCTTTAAAAAGAAAAAAAACAGCAAAACCCAATCTGTACACATCATCAAAAATCAAGTGGCCAAAAAATTAGGTTCCTGTAACAGAAGTAACTTACCAGAAAGAATTAGTCCTTATGTCTAGGGACTAATTCCCTATCCTTCATGTTTATAGTAAGTTGCTTCCAAGAAACATACTCAGACTTTTCTCAAATCACTGCTAGTTATCAAAAAAAACCCAAACAGACAAAACCCCCAAAACCTAAAGAAAAACCACATCCATCAGCAGCATCAGCATCATTCAACATGTCAAGCCACGCAACACTTCCATGGGAACAAAGGATTCTGTCACATTTAGCAACTCTTCTTTACCTGCAGATATTTCTTTCAACACAGAATATATATTAAATTGGAACATAAACAACTTTAGATTAGATAGGGGAAAGAAATTTTACTTTTTGACTCCTTGTGATGTTTCAGCATCACAACAATGCCAACATAAAAAGGGGCATTTTTAATCAATATGAAAGATGTGTATCTTTCAAAAGTCAGCCTTGTATCTTTGCTTCAAATCAGGGTTCTGTATGCTCTTTGCAAGCCCAAATCCTCACAAACCAGAATGCACAGAGGCCATCAAAAAGAAAAAAAAAAAAACGTTACTCAAAGATAACAAGACAGCATTACTAGCACTAGGCCATTAAGTAGACAGCTGTCAAAAATCAAACCTGATATTTGGGAATTCTGCTGAACAGCAATTCACATTAACTGTGATTGTATGGCCTAATCAAGTGCTAAAATGCTTTAGAATACTATTAACTTCAATTCACTTTAAAACCTTTTCCCTATAGCACTTGTAATTATAACTGAGGAGGTAAAAATCTAACGCATACTTTATTTTTTTTTTAATAGTCTGCAATCAGAATTTGCCCACAGCTGTAAATAATCATTCAATCTAACTTTTAATTGTTCCCTTGATTCTTTCCCAGAGAAGTACAGAAGAGAAAGCAAACTGGGCAGATGTATGTGGTAAAGCACAAAACCTGCAACTGTCTTTATTCTTCTTTTAAGGAGTCTCACACCACTATTTTGAGTTTAGTATCCTTTTTATCTTTTGTGTTCAGGATTACATGGTTATAAATGTGTGGCCCTAATTTTCCTAGCTAGAAAAATATGGAAACAGACACTCAACTAGTCAAACGCTGTGTGCACAAAACCAGATGCAGATACTCAGCCATTTATTATTCAAAATCACTTTGGCCATCTGAAAGCATCACCTTCTGGAAGTGGCCCACTAATGTAAACCAAGCACACGGTTGCTGAAGTGGAGACAATGTATAAGGCTATGTGCTTCAGAGATTCTTCTTCCTCTAAGACCTTTTGCCCATGCCAAATCCAAACCCAAGGAGAAGAAATAATGTAAGCAAGAAGAAAAAGCTTGATTACATTTTAGTCATGCATTGCAATAAAAGGCATCATAGTCAAGCCTGAAGTTAGTCAGCTATGAACTCATCCAAAGGAGAAATCTCACCACAGCCTAAACACATCTCAAGAGACTTCCAGAACACGTGCTAAGTAGCAGTATTAGGAAGAGAAGGATGGCAACAGTATTTTAACAGTGTACTGCAATCACTTTTCCAATTTACTAAAATTAGAACAGATGAGGGAAAAAACCCAACCAAAATCCCAACCCCCTCCCAATTCTATAACATAAAAAATTTCCTCTTCTAGTAGTTGCACTCTGATTTGAAAAAATGCAACATATATAAATGAAGATGCTAGAACACAGACTTTCAAAATAATTGTCAGCACCGTAATCATCTCACAGATGATCTTAAACCTAAGTTATTTACATGTCACCTAATTCTTCCTTACACATCATTCCAATAGATAAATGTAAGCAAAAATGACCCTGGCATTGGACTGTTTAGATATTTACAATGTTTTCTCAGTGCTCTCATCTGATGGTCCAGACTCAACTGATGCAAGAACCAAGTCTTTATACTTTATATAAAATACACACGTGCACCAAGATATGTATACCAAGAACAATTTAAAAGTAACTTTTCTAGCTTCGGTTCTTCATATATAATCAAAAATGTTTATGCTTACCTAGATGTAAAAGTGTGAACTGTGCTGCCAATTCCTTTGCATCTTCTACTGTTGTACAGAGTTTTTCTGGCATGAAGTAACTCTGGGAATCATCTGCAATACTAGAAATAAGCACCTTGTACACCAAAAGTATTTTCCCATCCTGACTTGTGGTTGAATACAAGCAGTATTCTGGTGGCGCCCAGCTATTTTTATGGCAAAAATAATCCAGATGCATTACCGCAGAACTGAAGTGACTCAGCTTTAAAGAATACATGCTTATTGGAGTAAGCTTTATTCCTGGAAAAATTGGGTATGTACTTCTTTCAACTTCAGGGGGCCCTGGACTGTGCTGACCATTAAGACGAACTGAAAGACTTGCTGGTTTCCCCAAGGATTTTTGAGCACCATCTTCTTTGTTAGGAAACCCTAAGAGATTTTCAGAACTGGGACTTATCTGACCATTAAAATGTTGCTTCCAAGAACTTTCTTTGTTAACTGGCTTCGCCAGTGTTACCTCAATACTGGCTCCATCAATGCACTTTCCATTCATTATAGACATAGCAGCAACTGCATCTTCACGGTGAAAAAAATGAACAAAAGCATAGTCCCTCAACTTCTTTACACGTTCAACTACTCCTGGCTTGAACTTGTTGAATTCAGCTTTAATTTTGTCCTCCGTAGTAGATATCATTAAATTTCTCACATACAATACTTTAACTCTCTGCATAGTTTCTTCATCAACTACTTTCTCAGGATCTGCCCAGTCTACTTGAATAGTATGACCCCAGGGCTGGAACGTTCCTACAGCAAAGAAGCATTACATAAATAAGAAACATGCAAAGGAAAGCAAAATCATTCTTATCACCTACCTCTACAAAAAGCAAACATTATGCGTACTACAAGAAACTGGGTTTTGCTGTCTGCATCTACTTAAGTTACTTGAAACTGTTAAATGAGACTGAAAAAGTGGCAAGCATTCTGTTGCCTTTGGATTCGTTAAGCACCATAAGCTGTCAAAACAAAAGACTTTGTGACATGCATATACACACACACACAAAAGGAGACCAAAAGTAATGTATTTAACTAGCTACTAAATACAGCCTCTTCAATAATATTACCACTTTAAAAAGCATGGGCAACACCAGGAAATAGTAATCTGAATGTGCATCTCTAGCACTACTCTTACTCTATCTTGCAGCAGATGCCAGAACCCAAACGAAAAGAAAAAATCCAAAACCAAACCTGCTTTGTTACTCATGTCAACCCAACATTTTGCATATCATACTGGTTTATTTTCCATTCAGTGATCTAGAGGTATTTCACCCACCACTCTGCATATACATATACACACACACACATAAAAAATATACCAATTATATGTTGAGTATATTATACGTAAGTATTATAATGATATTTATTATATATATGCCTTTTTGCATTTTGTATATTGTATATACTTTTGCATATTTAGTTTATTTTCTTTTTCTTTCAAAATTATTTTCTAGTAAAATATTAAAGATCTACTTTTTGATATTTTTAAATGTGAAACATTCACACATTTCAGAGCAATGAAAGTAACATCACTCATGACAACCCACAGAAAATACAGGGCACAATCCTTTCTAAAGATCACTTTTAAAAGAATTTGAGTGCAGACCCTCATGCATGAAAAAGAAAACTGAATGTGTAGCCATGCAAATACATATCAGCATAAAAAACTAGATTACATAAAACTGATGTCTATTTTCAAATTTTCAGAACTACTTAAATTACAGCTTCTTAAAAAGTAAGTTAAAAAAACCACAACAACAAAACATAAAAAACAAAATCATTCTTAGCCAGAAGGCAATACTGCAGTTTTTTAACTCTTAAAACACCTTAAAGAATGGAAAACAGGGATGATCCACCATCTCATCCCTCCCACATTATGGAAATAGATACTCCCCATAAAAACACAGTTTAATTACAGTTTTACCTGGGATTAGTCGTCTTCTAGCCATTGCAGCTGCTCTGTGAGATTCATATTCTACAAAGGCAAAGCCACGATTTTTAGTTTTGTCAGTGGCATTTGGATAAACAATGACATCCACCACTCCTTCTGTAACTTTTTTCATTTCATTCAGTATTTCTTCTTTCTTCTTATCTTTAGGAATTGCTCCAATAAACAGTCTGCAGTTGTCCAAGCTAACACAGACACCAATAAACTTCCCTGGACGAATTTCATAATTATTGAGAATCTTGATGGCCAGCTGGGCTTCCTCTTTAGTAGTGTACATCACAAAAGCATAGCCTCGGTTCTCACCACTGAATTCCATCATCAGTCTGAGCTCATAGATCTTCCCAGCTCTCTCAAAAACAGGAACTAGTTCATCTTCATACATATCACGAGGAATCTTACCCACAAAAACTTCACATCCACGAGGCGGTGGAGGACCTTCCCAACCTTAAAATAAATTGTCCAGCAGCAATCTTAGTAAAATGCACATATCCCCCACACCCAGTTCAAATGTGGGTTATTTACTTTTTGGTCTCAATTGAAAACTAGCACATTTTCTTCCATTATGTCTTATTTCTTTTATGTTTAAATAAAAATTTTAAAAATGCCAGAAACCCACAGTTTGCATTTCTTTCGATTCCATCTTCTGGGCTTTTTTCCAATGGAGTCTGTATGACAACACACCCAACCTGTTTATCAAAAACACTGACAGGTTTACCAAGAGTCTCTATTTCAACCATTTTATGCCCCTTAGAATTTTATTTCAGTTATTAATAAAACTGATATACCTAAGAAAGATATCTAGGTAAGAACTTCAGTTTTATTTTCTACTACAATGCTTTAAAGTCACAAAATGTTTCTCTGCGCTTCTTGCCCATATTTTTATAAATTTTGGTAAGGGTCACCAGTGCAGCACTTTTCTTTTTCACTGACATCATTCAAAAATCCAAACATTTTGCTTCCACCTTCACTCATCCAATAAAATAGGACTCCCTAAGTAAAGTAGGATACAGAGCCAAACTTTCTGCAACAGCCAAAAAGACAGAACACTTTATTCTAAAAACAGACCACAGTTTTCACAGGCAGTGGATGGTAGGAAAAAAAGAAGAAAAAAAAAAAAAAATCTACAGAACAGGTCTTTGGTTGACATCTGAAAGCTGCAGAACACCTATGCTTCTCTCCTTAAGCTTTAAGGACATTCAAACATTCTTTTATTTCTCTCCCATATACACTGAAATATATGTTTAACAGATAATGTAAAGTCGTATTTATGCATTTAATATTATGGAGTTATGGTCTCCAAATATGGCACTCCATTTTCCCAAAATAATAAAAAAATATTTTCTAAAAAGTTTGTTTGGCTTTGTTTCTTTTTTTAAATTAGACAAACAACTCAGGTAGAAGGTTCAAAGGCAGACACTCAAATCATAACTAAAAGCTTTTTCTAAAGTTTTTGACAAGAAAGGTTTTCTACAGGAGAAAAAGCAAGGCAAACAGAAAAAACTAACGCAAAACTTAGTAAATACTAGTATGAAATGACAAAGCATAGCGAGGCCAGGTGAAAAAACAATGACTCGACAAGTTAAGACAAAAAGATAATTAAATTAAAAGTGTACTTTAGTTTGAAGTTCAGAATAAATTATGTTTAGATCATTTTGTAATGAACAGTTTTTCCTTAATGTATTGTCAGAGAGCCTGTAATTTACTTGTGAAAAAAAATTAACAGAATTGAGAGATTTTTGCCATCTCACCAGAATCCTTTTTCATCTATAAACTCAAAGCTAACTGTGCAGAAAGAACTACATGGCACACAGGAAGCTACCAAGGCATCAGAATTGACATGAATTTGGAGTCACACTGCCATGACTTAGGTAGGAAAAAGCTTGGCTCTGTTCTGCATAGCATTCCTCATTTTTATCATTTTCACCTTTATAAACATCTCTGACCACTTCAGCTGAGGTCTGACTGGACACAGCAGCTAACACCATCTGCAGGATAGTAATACCATCACTCACATCACGCCAGTCCCTTCCCACATAAAAACAATAAACCAACTGTACACCATTTAGAAGCTCCAAAGACAAAGGCAACTGCACAGCTCAGTCAAGAAAAACTTGTGCAGGAGTCATGAAATAAATTAAAAAGCTTATTTATTTATTAACTAGACAAACATTTACCATCCTTCTCAGCCCAGTAACTGACTGACCAGTGATTATCAGTAAGTAAAAGCCATTTACCACACAAAAATCTAATTTTAAAGCTTTTAATTTTAAAGCTGCATACTAACTCAGCAATACAGCACATTACTGCCTCCAATTCCTGACCTAAAGAACACTGGTCTGTGCCACATTTGCCAATGAGGGACACATACTTAACAGAGCAAACATGGAAAGTTAGTCAAAAGTATTCCACTTTTGGACCAGAGAGCTTCCTTGACTGGGTTCGTGATTCACTGCTGGACAACAGAAAATGGAAATCCTATTTCTGCAGCAATTCCATAAACATTAGTCATAATCCTCCCACTGTTAGTGTCCATGCTATCTTAAAATTCCATGTAATTTTAATGACTTACATGCCTAGTGACATCATTGGATCCACTGCTTAGATGGCAGTAACATAAAACTATGAAAATTCACTTTCATCTGTTTTTAAACACTATACAGATACAATTTTCACAAGTGGCATACACTAAACAAGAACTGTGCCAGGTAAAAACCTGTAATTTTTAAGACAATTTTCAGCCACATCTGCTGAGAACAGACCTGACAGTAAGATTATCCTTTGACAGGAACACAAGCTTATAGGAATCACATCTTAAGCAAAATTCATAGTGAAACCCTTAATTTATAAAGATACAGTAATTTCCTACAAGCCACCTCAAACACTTAAGTCTCACCTGGCCTAGAGCCATTTATAGTAACTTAGGGTAATTTCCAACTTAAAAAAAAAAATGTATTTTCAATGTCCTATGAAAATACATGAAGATTGGAAGGAAAGATGTATACCTAATGTCAATGAACAAACTGATAGAAGAGATACCTTATCAAATCCATCTAGTTTCAGAAAACATTAATAACACTAGCATTGCTAAACAAACACTCTTAATACCATCTAATGTTCTAATTAAAATACATTATTATTTAAAAGATGTATTATAATTTAAGAGCAGGCTGAAGGTAGTGATGCTCTGCAGTTTGTTTTCCAGTGCCATTTTCAACATAGATTCACAGGGCTTCCTTCTGCTATTTTATATAGGCTTAGAAAAAGTACAGACAAAGTTTAAGACAGAAAAACTTCCAGAGAAATAATTTTGATGCAACTCTAAATTAAACTACATATGGCAATGAGTAAATAAAGTTCATGCTTATAAGCATAACTTATAAAGATATGGGATTACAGGTGAGAATGAACTGAAAGAGCAGCACAAAGAATTTTCCTTTTTTCTGCTTGTCTAAGTGCATAATCCTTTTCAGAAAGAAGTTACTGTATTCCATGTCATACAACCAGAATTAGTAGCAAAATTCTTGTACACTGCTGATGTCAACAACACTGGAAAAATTATTCAAAATAAAAGAAATATTTTATCGTCAACTCTGAAAACAAAATGAGTTAACCTTCACTGGTGCTCTCTCAGACAACAAAAGTTCGTAAAAAAAAATTTAAAAAGCTTTGGCCAATGCAAATGGTAAGGGGTAAGAGAGAACACTAAGTAGGTTATGCCTCTATCACCAACTTATTTTTCCCTTTTGTGTCCCTAAATGCTTTGAAGTGTGTTCTCAGTCATATGGAACACACTTGGATTTATGAGCTCCACATTTGTTCTGCAGTTAATTTTAGCTGGTTTTAAAGCTGTGACTTTTTAAGTTTACCAAAGGCAAATGTTCAACAGAGTCTAGCTCAAGAGATCTTAAATTGCTGGAAACTGTAAAACCCATCAGGACCCTCCTCATCCATGCCATGTTTCTTATACTGTTCCCTTAAGCTTCTACTACTGGTCACTATCAAGATACAGAACATGAGGCTACACCAATTTTCAGTCTCAAAAGCAATCTCAAAATAAATTCTTACCTGGTGGAGGTCCACCAAATTTTCTTTGCCCATTTTGCTGAACCATGCTGTATCCTGTCTTCTCCATTAGGGCAAGTAAAGCGGCTCCATTTTGAGCACCACTTCGGATTTTGCCACATCCATTTACAGCTTTATTCTCCTCATGCATATCTGCAACAGCTTCAATAGAATACCACAAATATTCCGATTCAGCAAATTCTAAATTGTTATGCGCATACAGATGCTACCAAAATACAGAAAAACCACTGAGGCTATACTTGCCTATTTATTGCAACTTTGTCTAGCATGAAGCTTCAATCCTACATCCAATCACTATCACCTATGTACTTGCTTTCAGATCATTGTTCTGTAGCTGAGATAATCTGGAACTTGACGCAGCAACTACATAATCTATATTTAAACTCTCCTAAACGCTATCACAACGTAAGTAGCACAACTATTTTTAAGAGTGCTGCCCTTCAAGTAGAAGAATGAATTCTTTCATAAACCATGTCATCACAGTTGTGTAAGGGACAAATAAGTTACTCAAGGTGGTAAGTTACATTTTCTTATTACTATGTTTTATAAGAATACAAATTATTTCAAAATTGCATTATAGTACTAAAATATTGGAGGAACAACTTAAGGCCATGCATGCCCAGCTACTATAAAGAACTCAAAGAACTCATGAACATAAATAATTTAATTAATACCAATATAAAATAAAATTAGGCAGAACTGCCTGGCAAAACAAAGGGTTTGAAATAATCCCAAGTCTGGCACCCCCATTTTAATGGCTTTATCCATTTTCACAATTTCAAAAACTAAACCTTATCAATATGGTTACTGCAGCCCTATCTCCTATTTCTCTGGCACGCCAAGATCTCACCCAACAGCTTTAGGTTTCTCACCAAGGTGATAGAAAACAATCACACCACTTGCCAATCACTAATTTTACTAGACAAGCCACTAAAAAAATCTCAAGTCGGATGTTTCTTTCATTGCCTGTTTTTCCTTCTCCAATTTATTTATTCTTTTCCCAATATTTTCTTTCCTATGGTCTGCTTAAGTAAGCACTCTTTTTCATCACGTCAATCCTTTGTCCAAATGCCATTTCCAAGCACTTCTTGAGAAATGCTGCCCAAAAAATCATCACCACTGTCCCTTATATTTTCAGATTTCTTCATCTTCAGGCTCAGGCTTCAAAAGACAATGTCCTGAGACATCAGCAGTTTATTTTTTATAAGAAAAACATTTTAAAACAATTTAAAGTTCACACAAAAGTTTCTTGACAACCCACTATTATTTGCTGAACAAAACTAAAGTTTTAAAATACATTATAGACAAAATTCATGGAGTGATTAAGTGCCTGTTCCCCTACTACATTTATGGATGTTATGCAATGATATTACTATCCTGAGGTGGGACTGCAGCTTATTTCCCACTCCTGCCTCAGCCTTGTAATTTTGAATGTGCTTTGAATCAATGTAATTATTATTTCTAAGTGCATTTTCTTCACAACAGCCTTCACATGACGTTCTAATAGACTCCACAAATTCTTTAATTAGGATAGTGTTAACAGTGATCTTTCCCACCCTAGGAAAAAAAGACTTTTGGTGGGTTTTTTGGGGTTTTTTTGTGCCTTTTCATCAAACCAGTATTCATTTTGGGGCAGGAATCCATGCAAGCAACCACTCTCAAGATTATATCTGTCACAGGGCACTAAAAAAGCCAAATTTTAAACAAATCTCCTGGCTTCATCCAAAGGAGATTCCAGAAAAGCAACGGGGCAGAGCGCAAGGAAAAAAAAAAAAAAAAAAAAATCCCCGACAGGCACAGCATGGCTCCCACCTGCTAGAAATGGTGTCCCATCTCCTTTCAGGAAGTGAATTACACTTACTGTGTTTCACAGCCTACAAGCTGCACAGCGATTCCGTAATTAAGAAATCTTTCAGCAGCTTCAGGCCTAACAAGGTATGCAGATGAGAACGAAGCTGGAGTGAAGCAGAGGCAAACGGATTTTCCCTTTGTCCCGGTGAGTTCAAACACCGGGGCCAGAACGTCGTTATCTGTAAGGGCAGTAAGCGGGCACCAGACTGGCACACTAGGAGCTCCAAGGGGGCGAAGCGGCCCTGAGGAGCTACAAGAGACCCATGTAGGAAGCAAGCTAACCTCGGGCACACCCCGGGAACAAGTGCCACGGACGCGAGGAGGCAATACTGCACGTGCAACAGTAAGGGAAGATAATAAACTCAACATGCCCGGAATCTCCCTGCGCTACTCCCGCCGACCCGCACATCAAGGCCCCTTTCTCCACACCGCTTCAACCCTCATCGCGCTGCCTCCGCCTTCCCCCACGGCACGGCAAGGACCCGAACCCACCACTGTCCCCAGGCAGACGAGGCCACGGCATGACTCCCTGCTGTCCCGCCGGGAGCTGAACGCCACAGAGCACTGCGCAGCTGCCGGCACTGTCAGCGCTTCATGCGCCCGGCCCCGTGGCCACAGCTTTCCCTCGCTCTCCCCTCGCCCGTCCACTCAGCGGGCGCAGAGGGTGGGCACGGACACAATTGACAGCCGCGCCAGCCAATCGCAGCGGGGCAAGCGTGCCCGGCACGCGAGCGCTCTTTGAAGCGAGCGACGGTTGGGCGAGGGGGACGTGTCCGGCGCGCGCGCGCTGCAGCAGCCGCTGGAGCCGTTGGGACGGCGCGCGCTGCTCCCGCCTTCACGGTGGACACGCGGCGCCGCCTCAGCGCCAGGCCGTTCCATTCTCGCTCTTGGGTGGTCGCTCTTGAGCTCGCCGTTACTGTTTTCAGAGCCTGGCTGCTATATTTTTTTTGCACCCTTAGGCTTTTACCTGCTTGGAAATTGCATATTTGGGGCTTTAGGATTGCTCTGGCATGCACTCGTGCTTCAGGGAGTGTTTAGTCTTGTTCAGGCCCATGTTGATATGTAATATCAAAGTGAAATATCACTGAATAAATAAGGTTGGAAAAGACCTCTGAAAAAGTCAAATCCAGCCTATGACCTAAAATCATCATGTCTACTAGACTGTGCATTAAGTGCTGCCTCCCATGTTACACAGGGATGGTGACTTGATCACTCCCTGGACAGTCTATTCCAATGTGATCACCCATTCTCTGAAGAAATCCTTCCTAATGTCTGGCCTAAACCTCACCTGGGTGCAGCTCAAGGCTACATCCTCTTGTCCTGTCACTGGTTGCATGGGAGAAGATGTAGTTGGCTTCAGTCCCTGTTGGCTCAGTTAATATCTCAGTCTCTTGGAAATGAGCCCCATGAGCTTCACAACAACTGCAGCCACTTGCCAAGCCAGCTGGCTTGGAGGCTCTGCAGTTTTGGCACTGCTCCTGAACTCCTATCACAGCTCCTTAGGGCTCATATAGCAAGGCATACATGAAAGGTACCAGGGTTAATACAGAGTGTGGGATTAGCTTGCAAGTTCTTCAAGTAGTTATCATAATGTTGTGGTCTGTTTCTCCCACGAGCAATTTAAAGTCTTTCAAAACCAATATACTTTCACCAAAAACTTCTCCCCCTCCCTTTTCCTAAGGTTTACATGCTCAACTATACTTAGTAATAAGGTAGAGAATCCCTGAAATTCTACCTTCCGGACATGCAAATTCATCTTTATTATGAATACATTCCAGAGCTTTTAGCAATCTCACTTTAAATCTGTACTGCCACAGAATTGCCACATTGTCATGTTTGACATTTAGTCATTTGAGTTTGCTTATTTTTCAAAGAGGATGCATGTTGTGCTTTTATTAGTAATGGCATGTTACACTCCTTGTGTAATTTACAGATGGTATGTCTCCATTTAAAAGTTCTGAATGGCCAATATACCAAAGCTATTGCCTTCAAGATTAAATTTCACCACCTTTTCATTTCAGGTGCCTGTTTGGTTACTTTTTCCCTCCTACATCTAAATCAGGCATGAAGAGTCTCATAGGAATCAGCTTGGAGTATATTAATTAAATAAAATTTGTAACATTTTGACTGCAGCAGTGTGTCCCTGTTACCTTAGAGACTGCTCACTCCCTGGCCGAAAACTCCATGTGTCTCCATTGGTGGTGGTGGGAAATATTGAAAGAATGCAGGCAATCTTTTTTAAATGGAAAAAAAAACAACCAACCAACCAACCAAAAAAAAAAAAAAAAAACAAAAAAAAAAAAAAAAAAAAAAACAAAAACAAACAAACAAAAAAAAAACAACCCCAAGCCAAACCCATAATTCCTCAGCATTTTCTTTGCATTTCATGTAAGTGACACCTTACTGGATGGGTTGCCATGTACAGCCATTTCCGGAGTACAGTAGAAGGTCTCAAGGGAAACATACAAATTTGCAATCAGGTTTTTCACTTTACGGCATGAATAAAAGAGAATATAAAAACAACTGAAAAGTATTCAGTGTTTATAATCTCTTATTAAACATCAAAGGCAAACATAGGAACTAAAGACCCCTGCCTTTCTAAAAGAAATTAATGATCCTTTTCTTCCTTTGTTCCCCATGTGCTAATTGGGTATCAGAGTTCTCAGTGCACTGCTGCCCAAGGTGCAAGCTGCTTTTCTTTGACATCTGACTGTTCACTATAATTAGGCTTTACTGAAAACAACTGTTTATAACCTGTCTTTTTCTTGGATTTTGCTGTGACTCATAATAAAATCTGAGCTGAATATTTGAATTTTTTTTTCCTAGTAAGACATAATTTACAGGGGAATGTAATATTTTGTATTCACTTAAGAGCTATATTGGATAACTTAAGGTCTTCAGAAGACATTTTACACACTTGAAAGTTTTATTCACTTGTTATTCATGGACTTTTATGAAAGAATGGGGAAAAGAAAACAGACCTAAATCATGTTTTGGTATTTATCAAAGCATTTTCTAATTGCTCTATTGAATCGGTACCTTAGGATATAGGTGTTTAACATTCAAACCTGACAAACAGAAACTTATTTTAGGATTATTTTACAAGAACTTTTACATGACTTTAGGATTATTTTACAAGAATTACTGCATAATTTACCAAAAAGCATTTGACACCAATTCTGTTTAGAAAATTACCTTATATTGCAAATAATATACTGTTTGCCCCAAAGCTTTATACAGTTTCTATTAACACTGAGTTAGTTTTCTCACTAATGTCTAGTTGAAACTCTCACAAATCTGATGGATGAGGAATAAGGACAGAATCTTGCCAAGATTATGACATAGATTCCTTTGGCTAGATTTGAAAATGTGAAAGAGGTGTTTTTCTTACACATTTTATTTTATAGGACTGCACTGGAGAGTGCTTTTCCTTTTAAGTTATTTTAGGTAGCTGCAACACAGAAGTCCTTGATATTTAACTTCTGTTTTATTGGAATGCTAGCAAGTCCCACCATATATATTCCTGGAGTGGGCTATTACTGTCGTTGTAATATACTTTAATAGAAGCATTAACTTTTTTTTGTCAGTGTAAATTTTACTATGGCCTGGAGCATATTAAAGAGTGTATGTAGTATTTTTCTGCACTCTGACAGGTTTGCTATGTAGGTAGCAGAAATATTTTAAAAGGAAGCAGGCATCTTTTGAAGTTAAACAAAGGTCTCTGTAGAAAACCTAAACATAATATGATTGTAAGTCTAATTATAGTAAGCTGTCTGGAAAGACTTAATTTCAGGCCATCAATCCATTTTATTTTGGTTTTCACTTTATCAAGCACTGCAATGCTTATTTATTAGGATCCTCCTAACAAGGCGACCTAGTGCCTAAAACAAGTTTTGTTATCATTCACCTTTCTGCCTTAAAAGGTTGGAGTCTTTTTAAAGTATATAATTTCAAGATTTAATAATGCTGAAATGAGCATGTGGGGGAACAGAATATTAATTGCAGAAAAAACATAATACAGAATTTCTTTTTTGGCAGACCACTTTGAGACACATGCTGCATGATTTTAACATGCAATGTTAAAAAATATATAATGAAGACAAAGAAATGGATCCTGGAGCAAGTTCTGTCTTCACTTCGATGAGTACTGATGTCAACAAATGCACTGATGTAAATTGAATGAAATCAACTTTAAGCCAATATTGCTGAGTGTGGAGTGATGTAAAATGTACATTAACAAAACATATAAAATCTCTTTTCTTGTTTTTCTCCTCACTGCGTCCAGAACTCTTGCTTTCTGCTCTGTCTAAAGACCTGGGCCCTTCACAACAAAACCATGTATTTTATCACTGAGCAAAATAGCAGTTTTCTGGCAATACAGCTAAGTCCGAGAGGAAGGAGCAGAAGGGAATTTCTGAAAAAGTAACAGCAGGAAGGGTTTGTAGAAGAAGTGGTGAATGTCAGGGAAGTGAAGTGAGGAAAGGACAGGAAGGAAGGAGGGGCCAAGGGAGACAGAATCCTGTCCTACAGCACTGCAGTCTTTTGATGTTCCACCATCAGAGAATGCTTTTTAGGCAGATATTTCAAAAGCATTCTAAAACAGAGATATATCCTCTTCACCTCTGTGGAGGAGGAATTGAAAGGGATTGGCAAGAAATGCCTACTGCTGCAGCAAGCTTGAAACCAGAGTTTTCTTCACAGAAAGATGTGAAGCACAAAGAACTACAAAGCAGGTTTCCTTTCTCATACCACTGGTGTCTGAGTCCTCACTGAAGGGCTTGGAAAGATCAGACACAGTCCCTGCTCAGTTTTTTATTTCTCCGCAAATACTGCCAAAAAATACTTGAATTTATGGTAGTTTCTATGAAAATCTTAGTGCATATCTCAGCATTGAAACCAAATAGATGTTAACTGTAAATTCTTTGGTCATACGGGATCTGGCCTAGACATTAAGTGAAAGTTTATCAGGGACTCTGAATATTTTTATATCACATTAGCTTTTTGAATATTAAATAATTCTGGAAATAAATTACATTGAGTGCAGCAGTGGACAACAATATTTCATTCTACTTTTCTGAATTTAAATATTTAAAATACCCTTTGAGTAATTTGAAAAGTGGAAAGAGTTCAGTCTTTCTTCAGGTTGCTCATACTCTTGGCTTTGAATTCCTGCTTATACTGAGAATCTGAAAAGGCATTGATGTATCCAGTTCACATCCTCTTCATTTGCAATCCAGCTGCTGTGAGCTGATAGCTAGCTTTTAAATCAGGAAACTCTGGACTATCAAAACCAATTATAGTTGAACAACTTACAGTGCTTCTGTGTAATTTTCTTTATTAGGGATATAGTGCTCTGCTTGGAGACACAATTAAGAAGCCTTGAAGCAATGTTACCTATAATTTTGGGTAATTTTCATTTATATATATACCCTCATTTTTATATATTTGTCTCTTATATACTCATAGAATCCCATAACTTCTCTTTGAGGTTTCTTATGGTATTAAGTACTACTAACAGTTATTTTTAAATGCTTTTCTGTATCTAGCTATTGTCTTTCCTACAAAACTGTGGTGAAAAACTAAACAAGAATCATTAACTACATCACAGGCAACTATATACTATAGTAATAACTATAGTGCTAACTATAAAATCAGTGTTGTGCAGCTTAACTGTTCTTTCCTGATTTCTGGTTAGATGTTACAGCAACGAAACAGGAATTCAAAATCATAATTTCTAGACCTACTGAGCAATTATATCGACTTTGTAAGTATCTAACCTACTCGTTCTTTAAATGCGAGTTCCATAGTTAACTTCGCAATTTGCTGGAGACAGTGCATTTTCCTGACTCTAAGAGAGCCACTAGATGGGAGTATGTTAGCTTAAAAGGCGCTTGGTCAGCCACGGCAGCAGTTGGCATTTTGGAGGAGCTCCACTCATCTCTTTTCCTAGCAGCCGGGAGGTGCTGCAACACTCCACACTGTATCGAGTTGGTAGTGATCGATTTGGGATTTCTCGACGCTCCTCTCCACACTGGACACTTGGGAAACGCTGCCTTCCTCACTGCATCTCTGGCCCAGGAGGATATGACCTGGGGCAAGAAAGGCAAAGACTTCATAGAATCATAGAGTATCCTGAGCTGGAAGGGACACACAAGGATCACTGATGCCAACTCCTGGCCCTGCACAGGACACCCCAAGAGTCACACCCTGTGCCTGAGGGCATTGTCCAAACACTTCTTGAACTCTGCTAGGACTGGTGTTGTGACCACTTTCCTGGGGAGTTTATTCCAGTGCCCAACCACCCTCTGGGTAAAGAACATTTTTCCTAATATCCAACCTAAACCTCCCCTGACACAGCTTTATGCCATTCCCTCAGGTCCTGTCACTGTTCACCACAGAGGAGAGATCAAGTGCCCCTCCTTGTCCACTCACAATGAAGCTGTAGATCACACAATAAGGTCTCTCCTCAGTCTCTCCTCTAGGCCAAACTGACCTCAGCTGCTCCTTATGTCACTTCTCCTCCAGACCCTTCATCTTCCTGACCCTTCTTTGGACACAATCTAATAATACTACAAGTGCCACACTTCAAAAATTCTATCTCATACCCAGACAAGGAACACAGGCTAATTACGTAGAAAGCCCCAAGGACCTATGTGAAAATAGATTCAGAGGATCACCTTGCTAACATAAAAACTAATAACAACAATTTTTTTAAAGCCTTGTTAAAATATATTAAAAGCCAGGCATTTGCCAGAGACAGAACTGGAAGGTGATAAAGTGTGTTTTCAGGAATTAGTCTGAAGTGTCTTCAAGTGTCTTTTGAGGAATTAGGCTGTAAGGAAAAACAAAAGTTGTAGTGATATTCAACACAAAAGTGATAGAGCAGTTTTCAAAGTAAGCTAGTTCCTTTTTTAAAGGAATGGAGCCTCACATTAGTCCTAAAATGAGAATACATTATAAGGCATTTTAGCACAGATGAGTAAATTTCAAGTAACAACTGATGGATGTGTGTGTTCAGTTCTAAAGATCTAGGATGATACTATTGGACTAAGAATTGTAATGTGGTAAATTTTGGAGGGCAGCCATGGTTCTAGAAAGATGGTGCCAAATGAGCTGTTCCCAAAGTACAACTTTGTGGAAACAGCAAAAACTCTGATTTTCATATCAGGAATATCTGCACTGTAAGACTTTAAGTGAAAAAAAATTAATGCAAATGATTATTCATTGTTCCCTGTAGTACAAGAAGGGGAGGGACAGCTAATGTAAGGAAAACAAATTTTTTAAAAGTTCTTTTTCATATATCATAGTTTGTCTTGCCACAGAGCCTTTTGAAGGTCAGGCTGATAAACTAAACATGGAGTTCACACAGGGTAAGAGTATTAAACGTGATGAAATTAATGCAAGCTCTAAAACTGGAAGTTTGGGAATTGTAAACTTCTGAGAACATATCAATAATCCATCTGTACTTATACCCTGTCCTCCAGTGTTCACTGTTGCTCATCAGTGGAGAATGATACTTTGCTAAACAAACTTTCAGATATTGCCAAGGTCATTCCCTGTTTCCTGAGATGGTAAAAATTTGGTCCTCATCTATAAGTTAAAGGTGCTCAAAGGTAGTAAAGTTGTTAATGGTGTCTGGTTGTCTTGCTGCAGCTCTGGGTTGAGAGTCCAGTTTTCCTAAATAATAATGGGAGTAACTTTGTTCACAGAAAAAAATCTCAGAAGCCACCTGAAGGATGCATTGCCTAAACCAACAAAAAATGTGATAGAAACAATGGTGGCAGTGTAAAACCATCTGTAGATAGCTGCCTGAAAAGATTTGAAAAACTACAAAGAAAAACAAAGAAGCTGCAGAATTTTTGACTTGTAGGATTCTTCAAAATCTTCATCTTCTGTGTAAAGTTCACTATTACTGGGGGTTCATTTCTGAACATCTTTATTAAATTTTTACAGGTAGAAGATTTTGAAGAAGTCAGGGAATTGGTGGCAATATTTTGTATTTAATTTTGCTTTCTATGAAGACAATAATAAAGTTCCTGTTGGTTTTATCTGGAAGAATTACAACCCAGTGATGCTGTTGTAATAAAGAAGCCTGAAGTACTTAATTATAGATGTCATGGTATAACTTTTAACTGTGCAGTCCTAATTATGCAGCTTCTTAAAAGGAATTTCTCTTACCTTTTTTTTTTTTTTTTTTTTATTAGGGCCAAATGTTTTTTGTATAAATAGATATCTTGCTGGTACTTTACTAGTTCCTGAGGGAAAGTAACTTCTAAAACTGGTTTGGGTGGGTATTTTCAGCTTGCTAGTAAAAATGTCTTTGCAAGTAATAAAAACCTCATTATAATTTTGAAACACATTTCATGACTATGCTCCACTGCCTGTGCAGTTCTCAATGCTTTAACAGTATTAGTTACTGGAATTGCTCAAAGACATCAGAAATAGAAATGTTTTGTTCCTTGATGGAATTTCAGTTCATCAGCCAAGCAGAATTACTGCTTTCTCCAGGCAAGTTATTCCCAGCCTACACCCTGTCTGTCAATACATGATGAAATTGTCATTCTAAAATAGTTACTTGTACAGTGGAGTGGTGCTTTCTTGCATACAGTGCGACAAAAACCTACATGCTGCTGGAAATTGGGACTAGTAACTAAAAGAATACAAACAGTTGTCTTTACCACGCAATAATCCATGATAAATGGCAGATATACTGGATGAAGAAATGTTATTTTTGCCTATTTGTCAAGGCCATGCCCTAGTTTATTACACATTTGGATTTCTAGAGGAGCTGAGATTTGTCTACATCCCAAGGTTGATGAAGAGATGAGTAATTGAGTAATGGGATGTGATACCATGACTGTGGATATCACAGGCTACATCTTCATGCATGCTTCATGGCATTGAACCTTACACAGTCTGAGATGATTTGCATTCCTAGGTGAGACCTTCAGGCTCCTTTTCCAAAATTTGGAATACTTTGGAAGGGACTCCTGAAATACCGTCTGAGCTGCAACCTGTGTAACTCACCCATGAATAAAATGAGGCTTGGAATGGAATTGAAACAGTCTGGAATGTATCTGCATTATTCAGACCTCTTGCTTCAGGTGAGCAGGTATGACTGCAATACAGGACAGAGTCATGAAATGTTACTTGTTTAGGCTCCAGGAGAGACAGAGCTGGGATAGATGGTGCTGAACTGCACAGCTGCCTCTCCCTAGGGCTAAATTCATGCTCCATTTTTCACAGATATGCTGTGTCTGGTTCTGGAGGCAACCAAGTCATCCTAGGCTCCAGGCTACTTAGTGCATTATCATATCATATAGACACTAAATGAAGTGGTTGAAATTGGGTGCCTCCCTTCTGAATATTCACTTGGAGCTACCTACAATCCAGTCTTCAAACACAAATGGCAAAAGTTACTCTATTTAATAGCTAATTCTAGTATTTCCAGCAGGAGTGTCTTCACATCCACATTTCTTCAGTTTTGATTAGAACTAATTACTAACTTCTCCCTGCTGTGTAGGAGAAACAGACCCACCCCTCCCTCTGTTTATGTGCAATACTAAATGGAAACACACAGGTACTTTCTGCAAAACTGCAAGAAACATGGGTGCAAATCTGAGTTAGGTCTCAGCCTATGCACAAACAGAATATAAGGTGGCTTGGCAACTTTAGCAGAGCATAATCTTTAATTTGAATGTATTCGGAATTACTACAGTATGCCTTCTTAGCCTCACAGAACTCTAGTTTCACAGGCAGAGAAAATACCTTCTGGGGAGGAACCATGCATTTTATTTATTGGATATGTGTAATATAAAAAACTTACAACCTTATGCAAATGCTAACCATACTAACCAGGTGGTAGCCAGAAATCAGAGAGATCATTATAGTCCTGGTTATTGAAATGGGAGTTAAAAAGGAGACACTGTGGCCAATAGTTTGGGAGGTACAGCAGGTTATCTGCTTTAACTGAGAGCATTTGTTATAATGAAAGCAACAGTACAGCAAAGAAGCAGACCTCTGATCAAACCTAATAGTCTCTCCCCTATTTCTACCTGAAAATTTTATGAATGTGACTTCCAGAAATGTCCCAATCGTAAAAGTTTCTGACTGCATCTAGAGATCTGTTTCCCATTCTAAATGTCGCTGGGGCCAATAGACCATGAGAAGTGACACCCTCCTTTGGAGATCCCAGAGCCTGTTCCAACATTGAGTTGCCCTTCTAACTCAAAGTCACAGGTGTTGCCTGACTTAATTTAAAAAAATAAAAAATAAAAAAAATCAATAATCACTGTCCTAACCATGAGACTAAAAACAAAAAAGGTAGCCACCCTATAGCCTTATCCAAAGTCTCATGACCTCCTGCAGGATGGACTGAGAAGGTCCTAGGAACAGGTCTTCCAAATCCCCAGAAATGCTGTAACCAACCCTTTTTTTTCCCCTTTTTGTAAACGGGTATTGGTTACCAAATGCAGATGTCTGCCTTAAAATTCTGGCCAGAGTTATCAGCTAAACAAGGTTGCAAAGTAAGTTTGCACATTTGTGCATGGTCATCCATGTTTGCATGATTTCAGTTGCAGCACCTGGCAACTGATGCTCTCTTGGAGCATGCCTTGGGTCAAGGCAGGCCAGGGAAGACTACTCATAGCTATTACAGATGAAACAGTAGTTCATCTACACACACGAGTCACAGTGTACCACCACATAGTCAGGGGAAGGCAAGTTAATAATTTTAATCTCTGTGCTAATGTGCAACCCCACTGCAAGCCTTCTAAACTCCAGCTAGGCACAGGAAGGCACACAACACTGTGCCTTGCATACCCAACTAAGTAGCATCCGAGTCTTCAGGTGTGCACTTCTGCATTCACTAACTAGTCTTTCACCACACTTAATATGCCCTGCCCTTGCAAGTAAAATAAACCTGCATTATCTGCCTGTCATATTCCCACTGCTTTGTTCAGACCAAAGACCAAGTTGTAGGTGTTGCAATGTAGTTGTAGGCACCGTGCAGCTGATTTGCTCCAAATCACACTATCACAGAGCTGCTACTGACAGTTTTGCAGTTTACAGATACACAATACAAAAGAGGCAACTTCTGAAACAAGGCCACAGGGCTAAACAAAGTTCTCTTATAAACAGAAGAAACATAAATAAGCTACAGAAAGTCTTACAGAAAGTTTTCTACCCTGTGAGACACTGAAACAGTAATTCCAAATCCCCAGTTTTGTGACAGACAGAATTGTGGTACTGAAATCAATGTAATTCTGACTTAAGCCTTCTAAAGGTCTCCCCACTTGCCCCCATTCTCCCACAGTCTCTGAGCACTCAGAACCGTACCCTAAATGTTCTCTTGACTTCAGAACTGAAGCTACATCACTTCAAATACTTTCAGCGTTCCATTCCTACAGCAGAGGAAATTGTTTATTCCACAGCACAATAGTCTGAAAGATTATTGTAAGGCTGACTAGAGACTGGAATGCCTCGAAACTAAGCTTTTCTATCTTCACTTCCCATCAGAAAGCTCATTAATGACAATTAAGTACTCAGATGAATCAGTTCTGGAGCTATTACAAAGCATAATAAGGAAATGCTCTGAGTCACCTGAGAACCTGATTTCAGTGGATAAAGGAGACGTGAACTAATGACTGTCTAACATGGTTCTGTATCACGCAGTGGTATGTGATGCTTTATTTAATGTGAGAACATGCAACAAATAATACAGCACCATATAATTTCTAGAGATCACACTTCTAATGTTTCTTGTTGCTGCAGTCTGCATTCTAAAACCTGTCAGGATGATGTCAAATGAAACAAAAGATTAATTCCCTCTTCCCTAGCCCCTCAGACTTTAACAAGCATTACTGTGATTTTGTTTTCATTAAAAGCCTCAATGGTATTTATACACAGCATTCCCCTTCAGTACAGGAGAATGCAGAGTGAAATCAAGCAGCAGATAACTCTTCAGCACAGAATGAGTAATCATTTATGTTCCAAGCTAAAATAAATGCAAACAGAAAACCAGAAAGCACACTGTTCTAATGTCTTCATTTAGTAACTTACCTTTTTTGTTCATTTATTTTGAACAAGGGTTTTCTAAAAACGTTTGGAACCTTGTTTTATTTCTTGCTTTCCTTGAAAAGCCTCAAGTGAACCATCTACCCTTTAAAAGATGTCTTTACTACTTGCCTTTTCCAGTGGCATGGGGGGATGGTTATACTTCTTCATTATGTATTCTGGTTTAACCACACAGCTTTTCAAAACAGCCCCCACTAAAATGAGCTGTGGCTCTGGGTTTACACTCCCCCATCACCGACAGTTACCAATGAACAATTCCACTTCTAAGCATACATATTTTCCCAATAGCTGAACTGCTACACAGTTTTCTGTGTTTTTCTTATAACTAGTTCCTTAATTTCAATGGTATCACAGTTTAGCTCAAGTCTGAAATGCAGTGGTCCAGCTAGTGCTTATTTTTACTCAAGTAATTACAGAAAAAAGTTGACACTGACATTTACCAAAATATTTCAGAGTACACACACCACCTGCTGAGCTCAACGTGAAAATTCATGCCTGCTAGTCCTTCTCCTGAGTATGTCTGATTTGACTCATGCCTGACTTTAACAAAATTTCCAGGTCTTTGCTAGAACTATAGTTGGTAGGAAAAATTACTAAACATGCAGCTGAATTTCTGCTCCTACGCCCATATTATTACTTGTTTTTGATGAAAGGATACAGCAAGCCATTTTAGACATTTCATAGTATTCCGTAAGTTTAAAATTTTATATGCTGAAGGAAAATTCTCTACTAATACATCTGAAAGCCTGCAAGGAAAGGCTTTCATTTCTTTCATAGACACCTATGAAAATCCCAATTTACTCAATCTGGATGCTTTTGCTCAACAGAGTTAGCAGCACAGGAGCACTGGTCCTTTGATACTGAAGCTAGAGCAGGAACATGTCTCTGCCTTCCAGGAGTCCCATGTGTGATTCGGTTACTGGTCATGACCCTGTTGTTTATTGTACATGTGGATCCTAAGAATTACTGGAATTCTTATAAATCCCAATTAAATAAAGGGTAAAAGAAAAGCCTACCTGTAATCAGACACCATGTAACTGCATGTTAATGGCCTGTTCAGTGCCCTACTGGGATATCTTAGAGTAATGCTACAGTATTATACTCAAATTCAAGAGGTCAGTAGACATTTTTACATGAGTAAAATCTATTTATATAATTACAGTTATGACTACAGCTCATGCCTTATTCACAGCAAGTAAAAAAAAACACACTGGAGTTTATGTAAATATTACTAATGCATACACTATGAAAAAGTAACTCATGTTAATTAAAAAATCCTTAATTTCAAAAGTTTACCAGAAACAGTTACACTGAGCATTGCAATCTTTCAAAGCAGAATAGAAATTGTTTACGAGGATCCAGCAGTAATTGATATCCAGCTACTTGGAGCTGGGCTGCCAATTGAACATGTAGTGAAAGCTCGGCTGAAATGCTGGCAGCAAGAGTCATGCTACTCTTTCCTATGAGCTGGAATTTCACCCCAGTCTTTACATTCTTTGTCAGTTATGGTGGAGCAACCAGAAGATGATGATTAGAGAGTAGACTCTCAATTCTAAAAATCCAAACTTCAAGCATCTGTAAGATCTAGGGTTAGGAGGGGGAGTTTATAGCATGGTTAAAAAGAGTTTTTCTAAAAGTAGGCAAGTGGCCATTTCAGAAACAGAGCTGATGGCAAGACACTGCACACCATTAATAGGAGTAAATCTGAGGCTGAGTCCTTGGTGAAGACACCACCATATCGGCCTTTAACTAGAAAGGAAGGCAAGCACAGCACATCAACAAGTAAGCACATGTATGCACACAAGGCATTCCAGGAGCTGAACAATTTCTCTGCATACATAAAAGACCTTGCTAAGAAAAAAAAGCCAAGGTTTTTAGCATTTAAATAATTGCCTACATGAACTTGATTTCAAATCCAACTTGACACATTCTTGATAAACTGAAAGGCCACAGAATTGAAGATAAAACATTTCCAGCACCAGCTACTGGCTTGAAAGTAAATACTTATAAGAGATGAATATAGGAAGGCATGTTGTCTTTCACTGAAAAAGTGTTTTAAGGCAATATACAAAATCACAATAGAGCCACCACAGTAACTGCTCCAATGATCCCTGATACTTTACAGCACCTACACAGCTTCCACTGCTGCAAAATGGTAGGAGCTAAACTGGTGTCTGTCCTCCTCCTCCCTGCCATGTGCCCTGGAATGCTGGAAACGTCCCAACATCTGTACATCACTAGTTGACATAAAGCAAATAGATTTCTTCCTACAGCTCCTAAATCCCTCTGTAGCCATTTATATTAGCCACTATAACTGGCAAGGAAATTGGTGAGGAATTGCCATCTTTCCTTATCAATAACCCAATTAAAAAGTTGTTCAACAAGGTAGCAAGTGTTTACATAACTAATTCAAATGACAGATTTCTGAACATTGCCCAAAAAGCAAACGACTTTTACTGGTCTGGCCAGATGTGCTCCTGCAGCACCCAGTTCAGAGATGGTTTTTCCTTTCTGCTCTCAAAAAAGGAGTCAATTTACTTGCATTTCCACCAAGGAGCATTTTAGGAATGGAGACAGTAATTTCTGAATATATACTATATCTATAAAATGAAGAGGTAAGCAGTTTGTTCTCCATTTCCATCACTTTGTGGAACACCATTATCCATCTTTATTAAGAAGAAGATGAAGGATGTTATTAGAATGATTTTTGGTTAAAGACAAGGAGCAGAACTGCATCACGACACTACATTTTCCATGATTTAAAGATATGTTAAATTATACCAAGATTTTCAGGAAATCTGTTATTTGGCTTACACAGTAAGCTATGCCTTGTGCACTGTGTTCTACGTTGTATTTTAAAATTATGCACAAAGTTAAGAAACTTTACACGATGCCAATGAGTAATGTGTGCTTTCATAAGTACAGTAGTATACATCCTATATACAGACGCTGGATACAAGCCTCCAGGAAGCCTGTTAGCCAGCCATCCACAGAAAGAAGGGAATGAAGATGGTGGGGAGTGTGGTGGAGGGTGCCACACCTAGGCAGACTATTGACGCTAGTCCCACAAGCACCGATGCAAGCACGCTCCTCTGGTCCCGAATAATCATCTTCACAGTCTCACAGAACTGGAAAAAAAAAAAAAAAAAAGTGCAAAAGATGAGATTTAAAGAGGAAAGCTTTGGCTGCAGAGCTGGCGATGCCCACGCTCTCGGAACAGAGCGGCGATTGCTGCCCCAGCTCTCATACGGGCTCCCCGGAGGGAGGGGAAGAGCTGGGCTGGCACCCCATCACCCCCAGCATCAGCCCCGGTACTGCCTGTGGCTCCGGCTAGAACCTGTAGCTTCAGAGCATTTTAGAAGCGTATTAATTGTTCTACTAATTCCGCTTCGCTTTTCTCGCCACTTGAAGCCAGCCAAGTCCAGGCTCGCCGCCGTCCCGAGCAGTTCCGCGCGGGCGGCACTGCCCGTTGCGAGAAGAGCGGTATCGGCGGCGGCCGGGCCGGCGGGCGGTACCGGCACCCCGGCCCGGGGCCCGCGGCGGCGGCCGGCCCAGCTCCGGGGAGCGGCGTCGCCGGGGGAAGGGCAGCGCCGCCGCTGGCCGGGCCGTACCTTGTCGGTCTGGAAACTGACGGGAGCGCCGTATCGGCAGTAGGTGACGAAGTGCTCGCAGTTGTTCCAGAGCAGGCTGTAGGCCGTGGCACCCACCAGCTTCTCCGCCCGGCGGGCCGCTTCCTCGCTGCCCAGTACCTGGTTCTCGAAGAACCGGTCCATGTGGTTGACCAGGATGCTACCGCCGTAGGCGAAGTCTTCCACTGTGTCCACCCGGACGCTGGCCGTCCTAGCGATGACGCCCAGGATGAGCCTCTTGTTGGTCACCACCTGCTGGATCTGCCGACGGTCGCCGGTGATGGAGGGCAGGATGTCGGGCATCATATGGGCGACGCGGTTCTCGCCCAGGTAAATGCCGAAGTGGATGAAGAGAGTGCGGGGCACCTCCAGCAGGTCTCCTCGCTTGAAGCAGCTGGTGTCGTAGTAGCCGGGTGCAGGCGGTGGCGTTTCACCGCCGGAGCCCGCGGGCAATGGCCGGATGTGGACGAGGAGCATCAGCTTCTCCAGCAGCAGCGACGCCGCCTGTGGCACCGGGTTCTTCATGGTCGGCAAGGGAAACCCTCGGAACCTCGGAGGAGCTCCTGGCCGCCAGCACCGCTTTTCTAGGATACCAGCGGGGCGGGGCGGGCACCCGGGCCGGCCCACCGGGTGAGGGGCGAGCGGGGAGCGCCCGCCCCGAGGACCGGCCGGGCTTTACCGGGGGACGCGGCGGGCATCCTCAGCCGGCCCTGCGTCTCTCGGTCCGGCCGCGGCTCGGCCCTCGGCACGGCGCGGTTCCCGCAGCCTGGAGCCACCCGCAGCTCCGCTCCGTTTACCGCCCGCGCTGCCCAGGTAGAAGTGCACGGAAAAGTGCGGGTAAAACCCTTCACCCGTCCCGGGGAGAGCAGCGAGGGCTCCCGGGGCCACAGCCGCTTCGTGCGCCTTTCCCCGCCAGTGGGACCTGAAGGGGCTCCGGGTGCCCGGCCCGGCCTTCGCGGGTGGCAAGCGGCAACCGGATCGGATCGGATCGGGGGGCGCGGGCCGGGCGGGCTGCCACGGCGGCGGGACAGGGGAGGGATCGTCTCTCTTCCCTGAAAGGAAACAGGTCTCCGAGGGAGAGCGGCAAGTCACATTTATAAATTAATTCGTCCCAAAGGTCCGCCAGCTAAGAGTGGGAAACGGCGGAGCGCCATTCCCGTGCTTTCAGTTTCATGCTAATCCATTATGCAAATGGCTAAATCCCGGCAACGGAGCCCACAAAAGAGCAACCCTGTCAGGTCAACAATGCCGCCCCGATCGGGGCTCGGAAGTTTCAGTAACCAAGCAGGTTCCTGCCCCCTGGGGGATGATGGATAGTTCAGACATTCATCTTACCTGGAAGATGACAGGGCACAGAGTGGCAGGGGAGGTGCCGTGGCTGCAGCCTTTCACCGAGTCCCCGCCGCCGCGGATCTTTGTTCGTGCCGCAGCCGCGCCGGCCCGGCGCTGTCACACCGGCTGCGGGGGGAGCTTTCGCCTCTGAGAAACGCGGGACGGGCGGAGGTAGGGGGTAGGAGGAAGGGGCTATCTATGCGAGTAAGAATGCTGGAGAAGTTTGGTGGAGCGTCTTCCTTTAAACTCGGTCAAACACTACAACCTCAGGCTGCCAAATACGAAACGGGGAAGCGGGAAGAGGAGTGCTGGTGTCTAACAGCCTGGCAGCTCTCTACAGGCAAACCGCACTGAAACAATAGGTTATTTTTCTCTCCTCAGTCACTTAAAACTCTGTGGAGCACGAATGAGATCTCTAGACCACCCCAGAGCTGTAGAATCCCTTTGGTCACACCAACAAAAAAAGAGAAAATGTTCACTATCCATTTTCTTTCCATTAGCAAAAAACTCTGCTATGATTTGGAAGACAAAGGGGATGCAAAGGACCCAGCAGGTGAGAGCCTTCTGCCAACACAGATACTGAACCCAGGTTCAGGATCTTGTAAACATGGAAGCTTATTGATGAATCAAAAGCAAGTTTTTGCATTTCCTCAGTAAAGAAAATATTTCAGCGAAGGGGTTACCTCACTACTTGTCAACAAAAGGTAATGGCTGGTACTCTTCCATTTCCTCCTGCTTGGGACAGGGGGCAGCTTCCTGAGAAACTAAGACTATCCTCACCTTGCTTCATCTTCAAAGAAAGGGCTCCCCCATAACCTCTTGTTCAATTGCTGGTTACAGGCCAGAGTCCCAGCACTACTTAATAGTGATCAGGCCTTTGAGATTTTCTCTGGAGTCTCAGCCAAATTTTTATGCAACAGAGGCTTACCCCACTCAAGGACCTACTTCAAATCACATCACTTACAAAAGAGAAAATACCTTTTAGATGTAGCTTATTATGCTGGTACAGGAACCCTGTGGATTAGCCACCAGCCACACGATTATATAATTAAACCAGCATATTTTCAAATTCAGATGTTAAAAATGTATTTGGAAGGTTTGAGGCTTTTTCTACTAGTAAATAAAAATGGGAGGAGGACGAGA